>NC_053026.1:303513680-303733725 GCF_003073215.2 Triticum urartu
GCCAGGGGAATGGATGAGTGATGAAGCTCAGATGAGGTGACGTCGATTCAATGGGGCATAGTTAGATTTTCTCTTCAAAATGGAGAGCCTCTGATTTGCTTCATCTATTAATTCAGAAGAGAATAGAGTTTGTTTGTTCTACAAGTGTTCCTCGTACAACACAAAAATGATTAATCTCACAATACAATTGTCCCTAGCTTCGTTGCCCTAGCGGTTAACTATGTCTTGCCATGATGGTGTTGAGCAATAGCAATAAGTATTTTCCTCGATTGAGAACCAAGGTTTATCGAACAAGTAGAAGTTTCTACAACAACAAAAAATCCTCGGTACCTGAACACAAAACACAAGACACTCTTGCTCCCAACGTTTCAAGAAGGTTATCGAACTTATTGTCCTACTAGTTACAAGGGTAAATTGCACGGCATGGTAGCAATTTATAGATAGATAAAATAAATAAAGGGGTACATCAAGGAAAAATATCTTTGATGATGTTTTCAGTAAAGGAAAATAGACCCACGGGGCCATAGGTTCACTAGTGGCATCTCTTCAAACAAAATAAATGTGGTGTGGTGAACAAATTACAGTTGGGCATCGATTAAATTGCAATATTTATGACTATGATCATTCATGGAATAATCTTGCATAGTAATTATGTCTATGATATGTGGACTATTATCCAACTACATTTACAACTAATACTCCACCCAAGGCCTCTATCCAACATGCATCTCGAAGTATTAAGTTTACAATAATAGAGCACTGCAATAAGCATGATGACATAATGTAGATAGTAAAACTATCATCCAAGTGTGATAAAGAAACCATCGTCCGAATCTCCAAGGCTTAGATGTGATAATGGAGACCAATTGTCTGCCATTGGTCAACCTCTACAACTCTCATCACGATGTTCTCTCGGTTGTGGCACCGATTCTTGCTGAAATTGGAGAGCCAGATTCATCTTTTATTCATTTTGTAATTCAACACGTACCTAGATCAGCAAATTTACCGACCTATTTTGTGTGAGGCGTGCTTGTACACTGATGGTTACGGATAACTAGCTAGATTCCGAACCTTCTCATAATCAGCAACCCTCTGGTTAAGATCATTTTTATTGAATAAAGTTCTCTAAAATTTCTTGTAGAAAAAAATCATTACCATGGTGTGTGACCCACCATTTCTTTACTAGCCCATGAACTTTGTTATTTCTATTGCGTGCTAAGAGCATCTACCACCCACTCCCGCCCCCTCAAACCTAGCCATAGGTGGGGAAGATATGGGATGCCCGGACGTGTCCACCATGTCTGATCGATAGGCCAGACCCCTTCCCAAATCTCTCCAAATCGTTCCCCACCCTCGCCCGACCAGCACTCTTCCTCTCTTCTGCCTTGTTTGTGTTGCCCCTTCCCCAACTCTATCGCAATCGCCATCCTAGGTATGTCCCCGTCCCCAACACACAGTGCCACCGCCACCTATCCAAAACCACTCCTAGTCGTCCTCGCGCTCCATACACCGCCATGTTGCGTCCTACTCCTTCGGAAATACACCTCGCCCTCATTTGTAAGAAAATGATGGATTCATTTGTAAATACACCTCACCTCATGTTTGATGAAATGCCCGAGCTATTTTTATGAACTTCTCTCATTTGTAATAAAATGGTGGATTCATGAGATGATGAATTCGAGAACAAGGAGCCTGATGAATTAATATACTAGGAGTTCAACGATTTGTTCGATTTAGATAGCAAAGATCTTGATATGATATTGATGATGAGTATCCAGAAATAAAGATGCAAGTGGAACATGTTCTGAACTTCAAGGGTTCGTTACATGCCAGGAGAGTTGTTCCCTGAGATAGGATTTCTGGCGCACAGAGTCTCTATAAGGACTACTTCAAACTCAACCCAACATACCATGACAGGGTTTTCCGGCATCACTTCTAGATGAGCAAACCATTGTTCTTAAGCACAGTGATTGTTGTGGAGGCATATGATCCTTACTCAAGCTAACGAACGATTATTGCAGACAGTAGTCGTTCTCTCATATGTAGAAATGTACATCTGCCTTGATCATGCTTGCATATGGTAAAGTTGCAGATGCCATTGATGAGATTGTTTGTATGGGGAAGAGCACATGCCTTCAAATGACAGTGAAATTTTTGCTCATTATGGTGCATATGTTTGGACCGGAGTACCTGGGAAAACCAACTACTGCAGGCATAGAAACGTTATTGACAATTGGAGCATTGAGAGATTTCTCAGGTATGCTTGGTTCAGTTGATTGCATGCACTGACAATGGAAGAACCGCCTGACAGGTTTGCGTGAGTTGTACCAACGTCACACCAAAGATATCACAATCATAGTTGATGCAATGACATCAAAGGACTTGTGGGTTTGTCATGCTTTCTTTTGCATGTCAGGTTTGCATAATGACATCAATGTTCTCCCGTGATCTTCGATGTGCAAGTGACTTCTATGTGGGATGCTCCAGCATGCAACTACACCATGAATGGATGATATCTATCCTAATTGGATGGCGCTTGTGAAAATTATACCCGATCCCTAAGGTAACAAATGCAAGCTCTTTGCACAAATGCAAGAAGGTGCTAGAAAGGATGTGGAAAGGGCACTATGACTGCTTCACAGCCATTAGGGTATTGCTCATGGAGTTGGAATGATTTGGGATCCAAAGACATTGTGACAGTTGATGACATGATGTGTAATCTTGCATAGTATAATTGTGGAGGATAAGAGTAAAGGTGCAGTCCACATACATAATTTTGAGAAGTCTGGAGTACATATCCGCCTCTTGGACAAGATGTAGAGCATGTTGTGAACTTTCTAGAGATGCATCGACAACTTTAAGATCAACTGATGCACGTGCAACTAATCAATGATCTTGTGGAGCATATGTGGATACACATGAGAAGTCATTGAATTTTATATTTGAACCATGTACTTCAACTAAATTTTATGTTTGAGATATATATTTTTTGCTCTGAATAAATTTTAGTGTGCTCTAATCATTGTCATGTGTATTCGTATCGTCGAATGATTGGTGTGCATGTGGTTGCATGTCCACCAATTCTTGCATGAACTCTACCTTGTCATAATCCATTGACACATATTACTCCAATTTGTGTGGAGAGTCCCAACAAGGGATCATTCCATTGATTTGACCTTATGTCATCTTCCATCCATGAACCTGTCTCACCTTGAGGAACCTTTCATGGAGGCAAAGTGGAGAATGTGGTAAAGGCGATGCCACCGGACAGGGCACCGGGACTGGATGTGTTCATGTGAAGTTTTTTTGCTACTTGTTGGCACATCATAAAGATGGACCTTATGAGAGCGATGGATTCTTTCTACCATGGTAACATGAGAGGTTCACTGACGATTAATAAGGCCACTATGCCATTTCTTCCTAAAAAGGATGGGGCGGTGGATATCAAGGACTTGAGACCAGTGAGTCTTGTTCGCAGAGTGATCAAAATCTTCGACAAGGTCATGTCCAATAGAATTGCAGTGGACTTACCAATGCTTGTGGGGAAACACCAAAGTGCGTTTGTCAAGGGCCAATCCATCCATGATAATTTCATGCTTGTGTAGTGCACGGCCCGCCGCCTTCATGCACTCCGGGAAACTGCAATAATGTTGAAGTTGGACATCTCAAAGGCATTCGATTCGGTACAATGGCCATTTCTGGTGGAGGTTCTGAGCACAATGGGCTTTAGAATCGATGGATATGTGACTACTAGCAAATTCTTCCACCGGAATTATGGTTAACGAAGCACCTAAGAGGCCCATCTATAACTAGAAGGATTTGAGGCAAGGGAACCCTCTATTCCCTATGCTCTTCATCTTGATCATGGTACCACTGCAGCGGATGTTTGACCTTGCTACTACTAGGGGAATTCTAACCCCTCTTGGAGGAGGGGTGTGAAGCATCGGTTGTCCATGTTCGTTGATGATTTCATGATCTTCACCAAGCCAAATGATCAAGACCTACATGCTTGTGCATCACTTCTTCATATCATCGGTGAGGCTTCAGGACTTCATGTCAATCTCAACAAGAATGTTGCCTATCTGATTCGTTGCTTGATGGAAACTATGGAGAGAGTGGAGAGTATTCTTGGATGCCCGAGTGGTACCTTTCCATGCAAGTACCCCGGCTTACCACTCACCATCTGCAAGCAATCAATTGCTCAACTATCAGGCCTGGTGGACCAGCTTATAGGAGCCCTGCCAAAGTGGAAGGCTGCTACGATGCCCAAGAGTGGGCGTCTTCTTCTTGTATAGTTTGTACTATATGCCATTGGACATACCACAAAAGACTATCTCGGCCATGAACAAGATTTGTCGTGTCTTTCTTTGGTGCGCAAAGGCTCGAGTAAATGATGCACTGATACGTCTCCGCCGTATCTACTTTTCCAAACTCTTTTGCCCTTGTTTTGGACTCTAACTTGCATGATTTGAATGGAACTAACCCAGACTGACGCTGTTTTCAGCATAATTGCCATGGTGCTATTTTTGTGCAGAATAAAAAGTTTTCGGAATGACCTGAAACTTCACGGAGATAAGTTTTGGAATTAATAAAAAATGTTGGTGAAAGAATCAAGTGGAGGGGGGGGGGGCAAACCCTGGCCACAAGGGTGGGGGCGCGCCACCCGACCTTTTGGGTCCCCTGGACCTCCACCGACCTCAACTCCAACTCCATATATTCTCTTTCAAGGAGAAAAAATTAGAGAGAAGGATTCATCATGTTTTATGATACAGAGCCGCCGCCAAGCCCTGTTGTTCCTCGGGAGGGCAGATCTGGAGTCCATTCGGGGCTCCGGAGAGGGGAATTTGTCGCCATCGTCATCATCAACCATCCTCCATCACCAATTCGATGATGCTCACTGATAACCCACAAGTATAGGGGATCGCAACAGTTTTCGAGGGTAGAGTATTCAACCCAAATTTATTGATTTGACACAAGGGGAGCCAAAGAATATTCTCAAGTATTAGCAGCTGAGTTGTCAATTCAACCACACCTGGAAATTTAATATCTGCAGCAAAGTGTTTAGTAGCAAAGTAATATGATAGTAGTGGCAACGATAGCAAAAGTAATATTTTTGGATTTTATAGTGATTGTAACAGTAGCAACGGAAAATTAAATAAGCGAAGAACAATATAGGAAAAGCTCGTAGGAAATGGATCGGTGATGGACAATTATGTCGGATGCGATTATTCATGCAACAGTTATAACATAGGGTGACACGGAACTAGCTCCAATTCATCAATGTAATATAGGCATGTATTCCGAATATAGTCATACATGCTTATGGAAAAGAATTTGCATGACATCTTTTGTCCTACCCTCCCGTGGCAGCGGGGTCCTATTGGAAACTAAGGGATATTAAGGCCTCCGTTTAATAGAGTACCGGACCAAAGCATTAACACATAGTGAATACATGAACTCCTCAAACTACGGTCATCACCGGGAGTGGTCCCGATTATTGTCACTTCGGGGTTGCCGGATCGTAACACATAGTAGGTGACTATAGACTTGCAAGATAGGATCAAGAACTCACATATATTCATGAAAACATAATAGGTTCAGATCTGAAATCATGTCACTCGGGCCCTAGTGACAAGCATTAAGCATAGAAAAGTCGTAGCAACATCAATCTCAGAACATAGTGGATACTAGGGATCAAACCCTAACAAAACTAACTCGATTACATGATAAATCTCATCCAACCCATCACCATACAGTAAGCTTATGATGGAATTACTCACACACTACGATGAGCATCATGGAATTGGTGATGGAGGAAGGTTGATGATGACAATGGCGACGGATTCCCCTCTCCGGCGCCCCGAACGGACTCCAGATCAGCCCTCCTGAGAGATTTTAGGGCTTGGTGGTGCCTTCGTATCGTAAAATGTGATGAATCCTTCTCTCTGATTTTTTTCTCCCCGAATACGAATATATGGAGTTGGAGTTTATGTCGGTGGAGCACCACGAGGCAGGGGGGCATGCCCCCCACCCTCATGGACAGGGTGTGGGCCCCCTGGCCTTGATTCTTTCGCCAGTATTTTTTATTAATTCCAAAAATAATCTCCGTTGATTTTCAGGTCATTCCGAGAACTTTTATTTCTGCACAAAAATAACACCATGACAATTCTGCTGAGAACAACATTAGTCCGGGTTAGTTCCATTCATGTCATGCAAGTTACAGTCCAAAACAAGGTCAAAAGTGTTTGGAAAAGTAGATACGACGGAGACGTATCAACTCCCCCAAGCTTAAACCTTTGCTTGTCCTCTAGCAGTTCAGTTGATAAACTGAAAGTGATAAAGAAAAACTTTTACAAACTCTATTTGCTCTTGTTGTTGTAAATATGTAAAGCCAGCATTCAAGTTTTTAGCAAAGATTATGAACTAACCACATTCGCAATAACATTTAGGTCTCATGTTTACTCATATCAATGGCATAATCAACTAGCGAGCAATAATAATAAATCTCGGAAGACAACACTTTCTCAAAACAATCATGATATGATATAACAAGATGGTATCTCGCTAGCCCTTTCTGAGACCGCAAAACATAAATGCAGAGCACCTTTAAAGATCAAGGACTGACTAGACATTGTAATTCATGGTAAAAGAGATCTAGTCAAGTCATACTCAATGTAAACTAACAGCAATGGATGCAAATGACAGTGGTACTCTCCAACTGGTGCTTTTTAATAAGAGGATGATGACTCAACATAAAAGTAAATAGATAGGCCCTTTGCAGAGGGAAGCAGGGATTTGTAGAGGTGCCAGAACTCGGTTTTGAAATAGATATGAATAATATTTTGAGCGGTATACTTTTATTGTCAACATAACAACCGAGAGATCTCGATATCTTCCATGCTACACACATTATACGCGGTTCCGAAGCAGAATTGTAAAGTTTATACTCCCCACCACCACCAAGCGTCAATCCATGGCTTACCCGAAATAACGGGTGCCTCCAACTAACAACAATCGTGGGGGAGTTTTGTTTGCAATTATTTTGATTTGATTTTCTTAAAGCATGGGACTGGGCATCCCGGTGACCAGCCATTTTCTCGTGAGTGAGGAGCGGAGTCCACTCCTCTTGAGAATAACCCGCCTAGCATGGAGGATACAGACAGCCCTAGTTGATACATGAGCTATTCGAGCATACAAAATAGAATGTTTATTTGAAGGTTTAGATTTTGGTACATACAAATTTACTTAGAATGGCAGGTAGATACCGTATATAGGTAGGTATGGTGGACTCATATGGAACAACTTTGGGGTTTATGGAATTGGATGCACAAGCAGTATTCCCGCTGAGTACAAGTGAAGGCTAGAAAAAGACTGGGAAGCGACCAGCTAGAGAGCGACGACAGTCATGAACATGCATTAAAATTAATCAACACCGAATGCAAGCATGAGTAGGATATAATTCACCATGAACATAAATATCGTAGAGACTATGTGATTTTGTTTCAACTACATGCGTGAACATGTGCCAAGTCAAGCCACTCGAATCGTTCAAAGGAGGATACCACCCTATCATACCACATCACAACCATTTTAATAGCATGTTGACACGCAAGGTAAACCATTATAAACTCCTAGCTAATTAAGCATGGCATAAGCAACTATAATCTCTAATTGTCATTGCAAATATGTTTCTTTCATAATAGGCTGAATCAGGAACGATGGACCGATCATATTTACAAAAACAAGAGAGGTCGAGTTCATACCAGCTTTTCTCATCCCAATAAGTTCATCATATTATCATCATTCTTGCCTTTCACTTGCACGACCGAATAGTGTGGATAATAATAATAGTGCACATGCATTGGACTAAGCTGGAATCTGCAAGCATTCAATTCAAGAGAGAAGACAAGGTAATATGGGCTCTTTGTTAGATCAACAATAATGCATATGGGAGCCACTCAACATTTTCATTATGGTCTTCTCCTCTCGACCCCCAAAAAACAAGAAAAGAAATAAAACTATTTACACGGGAAAGCTCCCAACAAGCAAAAGAAGAACGAGAAATTTTTTGGGGGTATCTTTTTAATTACTACCACTACAGGCATGGAGAGTAAACTAGCTAAAAGCTACAACTAATTTTTTCGGTTTTTCTTAAGGATTTTTCAAACACACAAGAAGAAAGCTTAAAAAGAAAATAAACTATCATGGATGATAAAATGAAAAAGTATGAGCACCGACAACTAGCATGAGTGTGTGAACATGAATGTAATGTCGGTGAGAAATACGTACTCCCCCAAGCTTAGGCTTTTGGCCTAAGTTGGTCTATGGCCACGGATGGCCTGGTGGATATCCGAAGTTGAAACTGGGGTCGTACTGAGATGCATCAGCTATTGCCCGACGAGGTGCAGCTTGGAGGCGAGCTGCCTCCGTCCTCCTCTCGTACTCGGTCGCCTCCTCCCTGGTTATAACATATCTCCCTTTTGCCTGAAAGTCAAAGAAGGCAGGAGCAGGGAGAGCGGCGTGATAGGTGCGTCGTCTGTCAAAGATTAGTCAGTACTGAAGGAACTGATTGTTCCTCTCAACAAACTGATGACGAACCATGGCATTATAATCTAAATAAGAAGGAGGCAACTCAATATCATCTCCACGTATGGGTATCTCAAGAAAAATAGCTAAATGGGTTGCGTAAATTCCACCAAAGAAATCTCCATTAATTTTGTTATTATGCAACCTTCGTGCAACAATGGCCCCCAAGTTATATTGTCTATCTCCTAATACAGCACTCTTGAGAACACTAAGATCTGGCACACACAAGTGACATGCCTCATCATTACCATTTATGCATCTACCTAAAAAGAGAGCAAAATAATGTATAGCAGGAAAATGAATGCTCCCTATGGTAGCTTGCGTGATTTCCCTAGATTCCCCCACAGTTATACTAGCAAGAAAGTCTCTATATTCAGATTTGCGAGGTTCACTAACATTACCCCACTGTGGGAGTTTACAAGCAGTGTTAAAATCTTCTAAGTCCATGGTATAAGATCTATCATAAAGATCAAATAGGACAATTTCATAATTGCATGATGATGAAAATTCAAACCTTCTCAAAAGGAATCAGTGAGGTAGTGGTAATGACGGCACTTATCTGCCATGAAGCTCTCAAGATCGGCGTTACGCACATATGCTTCAAATTCCTCCTTGATTCCTACTTGGACCATGAAATCTTCTGACAGCCATTCACAAGGCCGCACTTGAGCGTCCCTCGGTGGTTCATCGTCCAGCTCACGCATTGCGGGCCTGGGTCCTTGCTTCCTTGAAGAACCACCTTGGTACATTTTCCTAAACATATTTCTTCCTCTGAAAAATTTCTGAAATTTTTAGTAACTCAAAATAAAAGTGAACCAAACTCAACAAAATTGATAGCAACTACTCCCACAAGCGCCTAGAGGCCATATCATGCATTAAAACTACTTTTGACCACATAAATTTGACATGCAAGCTCAAGAACATGGTCACCTAAGCAGCAAAAAATTGCAATAAATAAAGCACTAGAACAAAAACTAATTGGACCATTGGAGGAGTCACATACCAAAGAACAATCCCCCAAAGCAGTTTCGTGACTGTAGCTCTGAGCTAGGAGATCGAAAATGGCAGCAAGATGAGCTAGAACTCGTGCTTGAGCTGGTTGGTGATTTGGTGTTAGGAGGAAGGAGTGTGTGGTGGCTGGAATAAGTGGAGGGGGGCCATCAGGGGCCCACGAGGCAGGGGGCGCGCCTAGGGGGTAGGGCGCGCCCTGGACCCTCGTGGCCAGGTGCTGGTTCCCCCTGATGTGTTCTTAGTGCCAGATATTCTCAAATATTCTAGAAAAAATCATATTAAATTTTCAGGGCATTTGGAGAACTTTTATTTTCGAGGTATTTTTTATTGCATGGATAATTCAGGAAACTAACATAAATTACTATTTTTGCTTTATTTAATATAAATAACAGAAAGTAAAAGGAGGGTACAGAAGGTTGTGCCTTCTAACTTCATCCATCTCATGCTCATCAAAAGAAATCCACTAACAAGGTTGAACAACTCTTGTTAACAAACTCATTCCGAATAACACGGAACCGGAGAAATTTCAAATAACACTATGTTACGTCAACGGGGATATGCATGTCCCCAACAATAAGAATATCATATTTCTTCTTGACAGTAGGAAGAGGGAATTCAAAACCTCCAATAGTGATTGTTGAAAATTTTCCAATAGAATTGATACTGTGGACTTGATGTTGTTTCCTGGGAAAGTGTACCGTATGATCATTACCATTAACATGAAAAGTGACATTGTCTTTGGTGCAATCAATAACAGCCCCTGCAGTATTCAAAAAGGGTCTTCCAAGAATAACAGACATACTATCATCCTTAGGAATATCAAGAATAACAAAGTCCGTTAAAATAGTAACGTTTGCAACCACAACAGGCACATCCTCACAAATACCGACAGGTATAGCATTTGATTTGTTATCCATTTGCAAAGATATTTCAGTAGGTGTCAACTTATTCAAATCAAGTCTACGATATAAAGAGAGAGGCATAACACTAACACCGGCACCAAGATCACATAAAGCGGTTTTAACATAGTTTCTTTTAATGGAGCATGGTATAGTTGGTACTCCTGGATCTCCAAGTTTCTTTGGTATTCCACCATTAAAAGTATAATTAGCAAGCATGGTGGAAATTTCAGCTTTCGGTATCTTTCTCTTATTTGTAACAATATACTTCATATACTTAGCATAAGGATTCATTTTAAGCATATCGGTCAAACACATACGCAAAAAGATAGGTCTAATCATTTCAGCAAAGCGCTCAAAATCCTCATCATCCTTTTTCTTGGATGGTTTAGGAGGAAAAGGCATGGGTTTCTGAACCCATGGTTCTCTTTCTTTACCGTGCTTCCTAGCAACAAAGTCTCTCTTATCATAACGTTGATTCTTTGATTGTGGGTTATCAAGATCAACAGCAGGTTCAATTTCTACATCATTATTATTGCTAGGTTGAGCATCAACATGAACATCATCATTAACATTATCACTAGGTTCATGTTCATTACAAGATTGTGTTTCAGCATCAAAGATAGAAATATCATTAGGATTCTCAGGTGTGTCTACAACAGGTTCACTAGAAGCATGCAAAGTCCTATCATTTTTCTTTTTCTTCCTCTTAGAAGGACTAGGTGCATCAATGTTATTTCTCTGAGAATCCTGCTCAATTCTCTTAGGGTGGCCCTCAGGATACAAAGGTTCCTGAGTCACTTTACCTCCTCTAGTTGCAACTCTAACAACAAATTCATTATTCTTACTATTCAATTCATTGAGCAAATCATTCTGAGCTTTAAGTACTTGTTCTACTTGAGTGGTAACCATAGAAGCATGTTTAATAATAAGTTTAGGTTCACCTTTAATTCTAGACATATAATCACCCAAGTGTTCAATCATATAAGCATTGCTTTCAGTTGTCTACCAAAATAAGCATTAAAATCTTCTTGCTTAACCATAAAGTTATCAAATTCATCCAAACATTGGCTAGCAAACTTAGCAGGAGGGATTTCAGCTTTATCATATCTATAGAGAGAGTTTACCTTTACTACCTGTGTCGGGTCATCGAGACCGTGTGTTTCTTCAATAAGTGATGAATTAAGACCATGTATTTCTTCAACAGGATGTAAATTCTTAACATCTCTAGCTTTTATACCTTTTTCTTTCATAGATTTATTTGCCTCTTGCATATCTTCAGGACTGAGAAATAGAATACCCCTTTTCTTCGGAGTTGGCTTAGTAGTTGGTTCAAGAAGTGTCCAATTATTTTCATTGGTCAACATATTATTCAATAGAATTTCAGCTTGATCAACTGTTCTTTCCCTGAAAACACAACCAGCACAACTATCCAGGTGGTCTCTGTAAGCATCGGTTAATCCATTATAAAAGATATGAAGTATTTCATTTTTCTTGAGAGGATGATCAGGCAAAGCATTAAGTAATTGGAGAAGCCTCCCGCAAGCTTGTGGGAGACTCTCTTCTTCAATTTGCACAAAATTATATATTTCCCTTAAAGCAGCTTGTTTCTTATGAGCGGGGAAATATTTAGTGGAGAAGTAGTAAATCATATCCCCGGGACTACGCACACAACCAGGATCAAGAGAATTAAACCATATCTTAGCATCACCCTTTAATGAGAACGGAAATAATTTAAGGATATAATAGTAGCGAGTTTTCTCATCATTAGTGAACAGGGTAGCTATATCATTTAATTTAGTAAGATGTGCCACAACACTTTCAGATTCATAGCCATAGAAAGGATCAGATTCAACCAAAGTAATTATATCAGGGTCAACTGAGAAATCATAATCCTTATCAGTAACAAAGATAGGTGAAGTAGCATAAGCAGGATCATATTTCATTCTAGCATTCGCAGATTTTTCTTTCAGCTTAGCTAATGGTTTCTTAAGATCACTTATATCATTGCAGTCAAGAAAGTCTCTAGCAGTTTCTTCATCCATAACATAACCCTCAGGAACAATAGGCAATTCATATATAGGGGAGAATCTTCATCATCACTTTCATCAATATTATCAATTTCAATAATTTCATTCTCTCTAGCCCTAGCAAGTTGTTCATCAAGAAATTCATCTAGTGGCACAGTAGTATCAAGCATATAAGTAGTTTCATCATAAGTATCATGCAAAGCAAAAGTGGCATCATCAATAACATGCGAACTATCAGAATCAATAGCATGTGTAGGTGTCGCAAGTTTACTCATAACAGAAGGTGAATCAAGTGCAGAGCTAGATGGCAGTTCCTTACCTCCCCTCGTAGTTGAGGGATAGATCTTGGTTCTTTGATCTTTCAAATTCTTCATAGTGATAAGCAGATATAAATCCCAAGTGACTCAAAGAATAGAGCTATGTTCCCCGGCAATGGCACCAGAAAATGGTCTTGTTTACCCACAAGTATAGGGGATCACAACAGTTTTCGAGGGTAGAGTATTCAACCCAAATTTATTGATTCGACACTAGGGGAGCCAAAGAATATTCTCAAGTATTAGAAGCTGAGTTGTCAATTCAACCACACCTTGAAACTTAATATCGACAGCGAAGTGTTTAGTAGCAAAGTAATATGATAGTAGTGGTAACGATAGCAAAAGTAATATTTTTGGGTTTTATAGTGATTGTAACAGTAGCAACGGAAAAGTAAATAAGCGAAGAACAATATAGGAAAAGCTCGTAGGCAATGGATCGGTGATGGAGAATTATGTCGGATGCGATTATTCATGCAACAGTTATAACATAGGGTGACACAGAACTAGCTCCAATTCATCAATGTAATGTAGGCATGTATTCCGAATATAGTCATACATGCTTATGGAAAAGAACTTGCATGACATCTTTTGTCCTACCTTCCTGTGGCAGCGGGGTCCTATTGGAAACTAAGGAATATTAAGGCCTCCTTTTAATAGAGTACCGGACCAAAGCATTAACACATAGTGAATACATGAACTCATCAAACTACGGTCATCACCGGGAGTGGTCCCGATTGTTGTCACTCCAGGGTTGCCGGATCATAACACATAGTAGGTGACTATAGACTTGCAAGATAGGATCAAGAACTCACATATATTCATGAAAACATAATAGGTTCAGATCTGAAATCATGGCACTCGGGCCCTAGTGACAAGCATTAAGCATAGCAAAGTCATAGCAACATCAATCTCAGAACATAGTGGATACTAGGGATCAAACCATAACAAAACTAACTCGATTACATGATAAATCTCATCCAACCCATCACCGTCCAGCAAGCCTACGATGGAATTACCCACGCACGGCGGTGAGCATCATGGAATTGGTGATGGAGGAAGGTTGATGATGACGATGGCGACGGATTCCCCTCTCCAGAGCCCCGAACGGACTCCAGATCAGCCCTCCCGAGAGAGTTTAGAGCTTGGTGGCGGCTCCGTATCATAAAACACGATGAATCCTTCTCTCTGATTTTTTCTCCCCGAACACGAATATATGGAGTTGGATTTGAGGTCGGTGGAGCACCAGGGGGCCCACGAGGCAGGGGGCGCGCCCAGGGTGGTAGGCGCGCCCCCACCCTCGTGGACAGGGCATGGGCCCCCTGGCCTTGATTCTTTAATCTCCATTGATTTTAGGGTCATTCCGAGAACTTTTATTTCTGCACAAAAATAACACCATGGCAATTCTGCTGGAAACAACGTTTGTCCTGGTTAGTTCCATTCAAATCATGCAAGTTAGAGTCCAAAACAAGGGCAAAAGTGTTTGGAAAAGTAGATAAAACGGAGACGTATCACTCACCGCCGTGCGTGAGTAATTCCATCATAGGCTTGCTGGACCATGATGGGTTGGATGAGATTTACCATGTAATCGAGTTAGTTTTGTTAAGGGTTGATCCCTAGTGTCCACTATGTTCTAAGATTGATGTTGCTATGACTTTGCTATGCCTAATGCTTGTCACTAGGGCCCGAGTGCCATGATTTCTGATCTGAACCTATTATGTTTTCATGAATATATTTGTGTTCTTGATCCGATATTGCAAGTTATAGTCACCTACTACGTGTTATGATCAGGCGACCCCGGAGTGACAATAATCGGGACCACTCCCGGTGATGACCATAGTTTGAGGAGTTCATGTATTCACTGAGTGCTAATGCTTTGTACCGGTACTCTATCAAAAGGAGGCCTTAATATCCCTTAGTTTCCGATAGGACCCTTGATACGTCTCCAATGCATCTATAATTTATGAAGTATTCATGCTGGTATATTATCATTCTTGGATGTTTTACAATCATTTTATTGCAACTTTATATCAATTTTTGGGACTAACCTATTAACCCAGTGCCCAGTGCCAGTTGTTGTTTTTTGCTTGTTTTTTATATCGCAGGAAATCAATATCAAACAGAGTCCAAACACCGCGGAACTTTTTGTGGATTTTTTATGGACCAGAAGGCATCCATTGGGCTAGAGCAGCACCTCGCGGGTGCCCCGAGGGGGGCACAACCCACCAGGGCACGCCTGGGCCCAGGCGCGCCCAGGTGGGTTGTGCCAACCTCGGTGGCCTCCCGCACCCCCTCTTCACCCTATAAATTCCCGAATATTCCAAAAGCCCTCGGGGGTAACCCTAGATGAGAAGTTCCGCTGCCGCTAGCCTCTGTAGCCACGAGAAACCAATCTAGACCCCGTTCTGGCACTCATCGGTGGCCATCTTCATCATCCCGGCGGCCACCATGATGAGGAGGGAATAGTCCACCCTCGGGGCTGAGGGTTTGTACCAGTAGCTATGTGTTTAATCTCTCTCTCTCTCATGTTCTTGATGGAACGATCTTGATGTATCGGGGGCTTTGTTAATATAATCGGATCATATGGTGTTTTCCCCTATCTATCTTATTGTGATGAATTGAGTTTTCCCTTTGAGATTTCCTTTCATCGGATTGAATACTTTTATGGATTTGAGAGCACTTGATATATGTCTTGCATATGAATACCCATGGTGACAATGGGGTATTATATTGATTAACTTGGTATATGTTTTGTCACTCAACTCGCGGATTCCTGAGGTGACATTGGGGCGATCTATGCATAGGGGTTGATGCACGTTCTCGTCTTTTGTTTCTCTGGTAGAAATCTTGGGGCACTCTTTGAGGTTCTTTGTGTCGGATCGAGTATTATGAATCTGAATTTGCTTTGGTGTTATTTTAGTACGAACTCTTGATAGAGCGATCGGAAAGAGTAACTTAGTGTTATTTTAGTACGAACTCTTGATAGATAGATAGATAGATAGGAAAGAATAACTTGGTGTTATTTTAGTACGAACTCTTGGATACATCGACCAGAAAGAATAGCTATAAACAATTTCTTTTTATGTTCTCCGCTAGATAGGAACGTTGGAGTGATTCTTCATCGCACGTTGAGGGATGGTTATATGATCCAATTATATTAGCATTGTTAAGAGATTGCACTAGCAAAAGTGCGGACCCTAGGCCTCATTTTAAGGCATTACAATACCGTTTGTTCTCCTCTTTATCAATTGCTACCTTGCTGTTTTTTATTGTTCTTATTACAAAAATCAATATCTACTATCATTACTATGCTTTTATTACCATCTCTTCGCCGAACTAGTGCACCTATACAAATTCCCATTGTATTTGGTGTGTTGGGGACACAAGAGACTTTTTATTATTTGGTTGCAGGGTTGTTTGAGCGAGACCATCTTCATCCTACACCTCCCACGGATTGATAAACCTTAGGTCATCCACTTGAGGGAAAATTGCTACTGTCCTACAAAACTCCGTGCTTGGAGGCCCAAAACGAGTCTACAAGAATAAACTTGCGTAGTAGACTTCAAGCTCTTTTCTGGCGCCGTTGCCGGGGAGGTGAGTGCTTGAAGGTATACCTTTAGATCTTGTAATCGAATCTTTTAGTTTCTTGTTTTATCACTAGTTTGGTTTATAAAAAGAAAATTACAATAATGGAATTAAGGTTGCATCATATTATTCATCTTTATAATGTATTTCATGAAAATGATGGAAAGGAAAATTTTGCTCAATTATTAGAAGAAGAATTCAATAGAATGTTTGATATAAATGATGAGCATGATTGCAATGTTATTAGTATGAATTCTTTGAATATCCATGATGCTAATGATATGCAAAGCCATAAGCTTGGGGATGCTATGTTTGATGAAGATTATATTTTTAGGTCCCAAGATTTGATGTGCAAATTTGTTATAATGATTGCACGCGTCCTATTTACGATGATTATAATGATGAAAGTGGATTCGGAGAGGTCATGCCTTTATTTAATGATGAATCCACTATTTGGAAGAGGTTTCAATTAATTATGATGAGAACCAAGTTGCTATCTATGATGATTATGGTGATGACATGTATACTATATTGAATAATGATAACCATGGAACTTGTTATCATGATCTTAATTTTCAATCACGTGATATTTATTTTATTAAATTTGCTCCCACCACTATTTATGAGAATAAATTTGCTTATGTGGAGAGTAATAAAATTTATATGCTTGTAGATCATGAAAAGAATGTTGTATGTGATATTTATATTGTTGAATTCATTTATGATGCTACTGAAAATTATTATGAGAGAGGAACATATGCTTTTAGGTATTGCAATAATATCAGGTTTCCTCTCTTTATTTTGAAACTTTTGAAGTTGCACTTGTTTTGCCTTCCTATGCTAGTTGATTCTTGTTCCCACAAGTTGTTTACTCAAAAAATCCCTATGCATAGGAAGTGCATTAGACTTAAATGTGCTAGTCATATGCTTCATGATGCTCTCTTCATATTTCAATTCTTGTCTTTTATGCAAGCATCATTGAAACCATCATTCCTAGCTAAAAAGGCATTAAAGAAAAGCGCTTGCTGGGAGACAACCCAACACTTTTACCTAATATTTTTACGTGTTCATGTGATTATCCTACTTTAGTAATAATTTTTTATTGCATTGGTTTCAATAAAGTTCCAAGTAATACCTTTGGGATGGTCTATGGTGATAGTTGCTTTGATTTTGCTGAAAAACAGAAACTTTTGCGCTCAGGAAAATAATTCTTGTTTTTAACAGAAGTGTGATAAAATGCTGATTCTTTTTGAAGAAGATTAATAGATAAATTTCCCAGGCTTTCCTAAAGTTTTAGAATTTTTGGAGTAGCATAAGTATGGTTGGAGAACAGATTACTACAGACTGTTCTGTTTTTGACAGATTCTGTTTTCAATGCATAGTTTGCTTGTTTTCTAGTTTCTATGGCTTATATTGCTCAATATAAATTGTGGAAATGATATGCTACAGTAGTCATTGTGTGTAAACAATTATTAATATTGTCTTTGATAGTACCAAAGTGAAATGGTTTGCTCTTTATCATACTAACCTATCTCACGAAGTTCCGTTAAGTTTTGTGTGATTGAAGTTTTCAAGTTTTGGGTGAGACATCGATATGAGGAGAATAAGGAGTGGCAAGACCTTAAGTTGGGGATTCCCAAGGCACCCCAAGTTAATATTCAAGGAAGATCCATGCAACTAAGCTTGGGGATGCGCCGGAAGGCATCCCCACTTTCGTCTCCAACATTATCGGTAAACTCACTTGGAGCTATATTTTTATTCGTCACATGATGTGTTTTGCTTGGAGCGTCATTTTATTTTGGTAGGATTTTCTTGCTGTTATTTATAATAATGTTTTGCATCTTTCTTTTCAATAAAAATGCCAAGGATAGCCTTTACCATGCTTATTTTGCAAGTCTATATGTTGCTGTTTCAAAACAGAAAGTTTACCGCTGTTGCAAAAATTCCCTAGAAAAGTCAGAATGTGTTAAAATGCTGAAAAGTTTTGCATATTAATATATGATAAATTTTCTACAGTGCATGAAATTTTCATAATTTTTTGAGTTAAATAGGTATTGATACTCTTGCATTTTTTACAGACTGTACTGTTTTGGCAGATTGCTGTTATGTTTGCATTGTTTGATATGTTTGCTTGTTTAATGATTCTATTTGAGGATAGGAGTGTTAAATATGCAGAGGCATTTAGTATGCAATGTTAAATAATAATTTTAGTGATTTTCTACAGTAGAGAATGATAAAGTTTTTGCATTGGTTTATACTAACTTATCTCACGAGTTCTTGTTGAGTTTTGTGTGGATGAAGTCTTTAAGATTTAGAGAAACTGTGATATAAACGGAATTAATGAGACACAAAAGCTCATGCTTGGGGATGCCCAAGGCATCCCAAGATAATATTTCGAGAATTCTCAAGCATCTAAGCTTGGGGATACCCTGGTGGGCATCCCACCTTTCTTCTTCAACAATTATTGGTTAGTATCGGTTGAGCCTAAGTTTTTGCTTCTTCACTTGAGTTGTGCTATTATTGGAATGTCATATTGTTTTGCTTGCTGTTTTAATAAAATACTTAGATATGAAAGTTTTTAAATAAGAGAGAGTCCTCAAATAGCTACCCATTTACATAACTACTCGCTTGATCTTCACTTATATCTTTTTGGAGTAGCTTGTCATTTACTCTTGTGCTTCACTTATATCCTATGAGTAAATTGTTGAATGAATTGAATATCATGAAGTTGAAATTATATCATGACTAGTGGTAGCTTCACATTGGGTTTAGAAAGTGAAACCTTTTGAAGCTTAACAATCACAATATTGGTCATACAAGCAATTCATGAATAATTAGTATAAGGAAGAGAACTTTCACATGCAAATACACTATCTTGGAAATCTTTTGTGATTGTGAGCCCCCATCAAAATATTATATGCCAAAATTGTTGACGTTGGAAAAGGAAGACAATGTAATGGTTTATGTTTGTTCATATTCACATAGAAGTCATATTGTCATAGATCCTTTAACATGTGGTGCTTGCCCCCTATCCTTGCTAGCCAAAAATTCCGCACCAAGTAGAGATACTACTTGTGCATCCAAAAACCCTTAAACCCAAATCTTATGTTCAAGCGTCCACTATACCTACCTAAGGATTAAGCAAGATCCTTCAAGTAAGTTGTCATCGATGCAATAAGGCAATAAAAATTGCTTCTAAAAGTATTAGATCATTTAGTGTAAGAGAAAATTGAGCATTGTACGAACTTGTGATGGCAACGAATAAAAGCAACAAACTGCATAATAAATGTTGCTATCATAAGGGGCAATATAACATGACGTTCTTTTGCACTAAGGGGTTGAGCATATAAACAATAAGTGCATGGCAACCTCTGCTTCCCTTTGTGAAGGGCCTACATTTTAATTTTATGTATTTACTTTCATGCAATAGTCAAAGTTTTTCTCTCTATTCCCTTTTATTTTTCTCTTTTGGCAAGCATCATTTGGTGAGGAAAGATCTAGGCACATATATCTAGTTCGATATGGGTAGCATGAGTTATTATTGTTGACATCACCCTTGAGGTGAATACATTGGGAGGCGAAATTATAAGCCCCTATCTTTCTATGTGTCCGTTTGAAACATTTTGCTCATGTGTATGCGGTGAGTGTTAGCAATCATAGAAGACTATATATGATGGTTGAGTATGTGGAGCTCTTACTTAAACTCCGTTGAATAAGTTGAATTACAATTGCTTGGTGACTGAGAACATAGGTTGTTGAGTTTCAAGAGAATTCATTGTTTGAACCTTAACATGTGAATTGGTTGCTACTTTAACAAGAGAAGTTTTATAAGAAAGAATTGCTGATATGATGCTAGGAAAAGTGATTGAAATTGTCATTGATCAAACTTGTGCACTTCTCTAGCATTCACACTTCATAAATTATTTCTTTTATCATTTACCTACTCGAGGACGAGTAGGAATTAAGCTTGGGGATGCTGATACGTCTCCAATGTATCTATAATTTATGAAGTATTCATGCTGTTATATTATCATTCTTGGATGTTTTACAATCATTTTATAGCAACTTTATATCATTTTTTGGGACTAACCTATCGATGCAGTGCCCAGTGCCAGTTGCGGTTTTTTGCTTATTTTTTACATAGCAAGAAATCAATATCAAATAGAGTCCAAATACTGTGAAACTTTTTGTGGATTTTTTGGACCAGAAGGAATCCATTGGGCTAGAGGAGGACATGGGGGTGCCCCGAGGGGGGCACAACTCACCAGGGCACGCCTGGGGGCCCAGGCGCGCCCAGGTAGGTTGTGCCCACCTCGATGGCCCCCACACCCCCTCTTTGCCCTATAAATTCCCAAATATTCCAAAAACCATCGGGGTAACCCTAGATGAGAAGTTCCGCCGCCGCAAGCCTCTGTAGCCATGAGAAACCAATCTAGACCCCGTTCCGGCACTCCACCAGAGGGGGAAATCATCACCAGTGGCCATCTTCATCATCCCGGCGGCCACCATGATGAGGAGGGAGTAGTCCACCCTCGGGGCTGAGGGTTTGTACCAGTATCTATGTGTTTAATCTCTCCCTCTCTCTCGTGTTCTTGATGGCATGATCTTGATGTAACGGGGGCTTTGTTAATATAGTCGGATCATATGGTGTTTTCCCTCTCTATCTTATTGTGATGAATTGGGTTTTCCTTTTGAGATTTCGTTTTATCGGATTGAATACTTTTATGGATTTGAGAGCACTTGATATATGTCTTGCATATGAATACCCGTGGTGACAATGGGGTATTATATTGATTCACTTGGTATATGTTTTGGCACTCAACTCGTGGATTCCCGAGGTGACATTGGGGCAAGCTATGCATAGGGGTTGATGCATGTTCTCGTCTTTTGTTTCTCTGGTAGAAATCTTGGGGCACTTTTTGAGGTTCTTTGTGTCGGATCGAGTATTATGAATCTGAATTTGCTTTGGTATTATTTTAGTACGAACTCTTGATAGATCGATCGGAAAGAATAACTGATAATCCCCAAGTGCAGGGAATCATTGTAGCAATTTCCAAAGGTGGAAGTGATAAGTATGGAGTGTCGAACCCACAAGGAGCTAAAGGTAAGATCAATATTCTCTCAAGTTCTATCTTCCACTGATACGACGCTACGTATACCAAACGTTTGCTTCCAACTAGAAACGAGAAATAAACTACGTTGTGGGTATGAAGAGGATAACTTTGCATGATATCAGAGAGCTAAAATATAAAAGTAGCTGCTATTATCATAAAGTTAGAATATATTACTAAATATTATAAATAGAGAGTGTGGAATAATGATGGGTCGGTGTGCGGAATTGTCCTAGGCAATTGTTAACAAGACCGATAGTCGTCATTGCAATTTCATATGAGGGAGAGGCATAAGCTAACATACTTTCTCTTCTTGGATCATATGCACTTATAGTTGGAACTCTAGCAAGCATCTGCAACTACTAAAGATCATTAAGGTAAAACCCAACCATAGCATTAAAGCATCAAGTCCCCTTTATCCCATACGCAACAACCCCCTTACTTGGGTTTATGCTTCTATCACTCAAGCAACCCACTATAAGCGAATCATGAACGTATTGCAACACCCTACAGCGGGAATCCCTCACGCTTGCGCGACACGAAGGGCACAATAGGACATCACCAGAATAAAACATACAACTCGCACCAATCTAGATCATCAATCAACCCAAAGACAAAAGATACCTACTCAAAACATCATAGGATGGCAACACATCATTGGATCGTAATATGTGGCATAAAGCACCATGTTCAAGTAGGGATTATAGCGGGGTGCGGGAGAGTGGACCGCGTAAAAGAGATGAGGATGGTGATGTTGATGAAGACGATCACCGCGGCGATGATTCCCCTCCCGATGGCACTTCGGTGCCACCGATAGAGAGGAGGAGAGGTTCTCCCCCTTGTGCTTCCTCCTCCATGGCCTCCCCTGGATGGGGAGAGGTTCTCCCTCTGGTCCTTGGCCTTCATGGTGATGATGGCCCCTACAGGATCCTCCTCCATAGCCTCTGGTGATGATGGCCCCCTCCGGCAGGGTGCCGGAGAGGGCCTAGATTGATTTCTCGTGGCTACAGAGGCTTGCGTTGGCGGAACTTCTGATCTAGGTTAATTTCTGGAGGTTTGGGTATTTATAGGAGAGGTTGGCGTCGAGAACAAGTCAGGGGGACCCACGGGTAGTCCACGAGGCACAAGGGCGCATCCAGGGGTTGGGCGCGCCCCCACCCTCGTGGGGCCCATGGGACTCCCCTTCGATAGATTTTTGTCCCAGTATTTTTTTATATTTTCCAGAAAAATTCTCCGTTGATTTTCATCGCATTCCGAGAACTTTTATTTCTGCACAAAAACAGCACCACGGTAGTTCTGCTGAAAACAGCGTCAGTCCGGGTTAGTTCTAATCAAATCATACCAAAAGCATATAAAACTATTGTAAACATGGCATGAATACTTCATAAATTAAAGATACGTTGGAGACGTATCAGCATCCCCAAGCTTAATTCATGCTCGTCCTCGAGTAGGTAAATGATAAATGAAATAATTTATGAAGTGTGAATGCTAGCAAGTGCTTAAGTTTGATCAATGATAGTTTCAATCACTTTCTATAGCATCATTATATATCATAATAGTAGCTCAACTCATAAAACTTCTCATGATCAAGTAAAAAGCTATTCACATGTTAAAGTATAGATCATAAACTTTCTTGAAAACTAACAAACCATGCTCTTAGTCATCAAACAATTGCAATTCATCTTATTTTCGGGAAGGTCTATGTAAGAGCTCTGATTCAGGAAACTCCACATACTCAACTAACATTTAATCTTTCACAATTGCTAACACTCATGTGATATTTATGGGTTCAAAGTTTTAATAGGACACAAAGAAAGATAGGGGCTTATAGTTTCGCCTCCCAACCTTTTACCTCAAGGGTAATGTCAACAATAATAATTTATGAAAACCTACATCCAAATGGATATATATATATATCCGGATCGCTCCAACACAAAGTGCTTACCAAAGGAAAAAGTGTAAAAAGGAAAGGTGATGACCACCATGACTCTTGTATAAGGGTAGAAGATAAAAGTAAAAGATAAGCCCTTCGCAGAGGGAAGCAGAGGTTGTCATGCGCTTTTATGGTTGGATGCACGAAATCTTAATGCAGAAGAACGTCACTTTATATTGCCACTTGTGATATGGACCTTTATTATGCAGTCCGTCGCTTTTATTTCTTCCACATCACAAGATCGTATAAAGCTTATTTTCTCCACACTAATAAATCATACATATTTAGAGAGCAATTTTTATTGCATGCACCGATGACAACTTAGTTGAAGGATCTTACTCAATCCATAGGTAGGTACGGTGGACTCTCATGGCAAAACTGGTTTAAGGAATGTTTGGAGGCACAAGTAGTATCTCTACTTGGTGCAAAGAATTTGGCTAGCATGAGAGGGAAAGGCAAGCTCAACATGTTGGATGATCCAAGATAATATAACGTTTCGGATATAGGAAAACATAACCCATTAAGTTGTCTTCCTTGTCCAACATCAACCTTTTAGCATGTCATATTTTAATGAGTGCTCACAATTGCAAAATATGTCCAAGATAGTATATTTATATGTGAAATCTCTCTTCCTTCAATATTCTTTCATGAATTGTTCAAGTGACCAATTCTGCGTTTGCTAACTTCCAATAAGTTTACTACCTATACTTATTGTGTGTGAAGTCATTACTATCAGATCTCGGGTTCCGGCAAAACCCTTAAGGTTCGAACACTAGGGTGCGCGTGAAGATCTCCCCCTACCGATCCACGTCCTAGCTTCGCTAAGATCTCACGGGCTAACTCGACGAACTCGCAACACAAAGGACACAAGATTTATACTGGTTCGGGCCACCGTTGTGGTGTAATACCCTACTCCAGTGTGGTGGTGGTGGATTGCCTCTTGGGCTAAGGATGAACAATACAAGGGGAAGAACAACCTCCTGAGGAGAGTGTGTTCTTGTGCTTGGTGGGCTTGTGGTTGTTCGGATCGATCCCCCCTCCTAGCTACGGTGGTGGCTTGGTCCTATTTATAGAGGCCCTGGTCCCCAAATATTGAGCAGGAAGGGAGCCAACAATGGACAATTTGAAAGGGGACAGCTAGTACAGCTTATCCTGACAAAAGCTGTCTTCGCCTGCAAAAGGCTCTGGTGGTGACGCCGCCTTGGGCTCCATGGTGACCTCCGTCTTGCCGTCCTGCTGGTCTTGGTCTCGTTGCACGGATATGGAAACCTTTGCTTGATGCCTCAGTACTTCGTGCATGCGCTTGCTTCCTTAGCACCAAAGAGGAAACAAGGACACTGTGCGTGCTGGCGCCTGCCTAGTCTCGATCGTCATGGCTCACGGCATCGGAACCTCACGAGGTTTGCCTTGCCTTGAACTCTCCGCCCCTCGCGAGCCAGCCTGGTGAGGCCGCTCCTGAGGAGGTCTTGTGTCATCCGCCTCGCGAGGCTTGGCCCCTCGCGAGGGTCTTGAGTGCTTGTTGGTGAAGATCGGTCGTACGGGCCCGCCTGCAGTGCCATGCCGTGGGCCGCAGGCAGGCAAGTCTAGGGACCCCCGTTCCCAGAATGTCGACAGTAGCCCCCGGGCCCAAGGCACGTTCGGGATTGGCTTCCAGGCGAAGCTAAAGGGCAAGTGCGGAGCACCGCGGGCCGCAATAGCCTGCGGCCTTGGTTGACGCGAGGCGGTTGATTGGACGTGGGCGTCTCCGCTTCCCCATGCTGCCTCGGCAACTGCCCGACTGTCAAAAGGCTGGCGCAGACAACGCTTGCCTTCACTGCTTCCTTTTGCCTTGCTCCAAATCCCCTTTCTTGCGCCCTGCCTCCGAAATCTCCAGATCTAATCCCATCCTTCTCCGCATCAACGACCAATGGCGCCCCGGAGGGTCAAGCCCGCCTTGTCGCCGGCTTGGTATGAGCCAGCCCTCGACGCTCCCAACGTCTTGGATAAGAACATCGCTGCCACGTGCTTGCTGGCGGCAGGGTAAAGCAACGAGAAGGGGAAGACCGGGCTCCGGGCAGGCTCCGGCGTGCCGGAGCCCGAGGGAAGCACCTTCTTCCCCTTCTTTATGAGCAGCATCATCGCAGGGCTGGTTCCCCCCTTCTCTGACTTCTTCTACGAGGTCCTTGACCACTTTGGGCTGCATGCGCTGCATCTTCATCCCAACTCTATCCTTCTCTTGTCGATCTTCGCATACTACTGCGAGGCATACCTCGGCGTGATGCCGTCCGTGGCTCTGCTACGCCACTTCTTCTTCCTCCGCATCAACGATGGCCATACCTCCGGCTGTGCCAATTTCATCGCGGCCGGCAAGGCCAACTCAATCTCGAAGACTGGGAAGAAGGCCGATGGCTTCCGGAGCAAGTGGACCATGATGGACGCCAAGTGCGTCCACCCACGCTTGATGCTGCCGACGGAGATGCCCCAGTCTGACAAGGGGTGGTCTCGCGCGAAGCTCACTGACGAGCGGGCGATGTTGGTGCTGGAGCAGATGAATGCCGACCTGAAGCCGGGCAACGCGAAGGCGGCTAAGGTGACAGGGGCCATGCTCTTGAGGGAATTCCTGATGCTGCACATAGCCCCACTCCAGGCGCGTACGCGCCCCTTGTGGGAGCTTGGGAACAAAGAGGACAAGGTTCGCCTGAGCCCGAAAGCCTTGTCCGATGATGAGCTGGATGTGGCTCCCCGCATCCTGGTCGGGGACGACCAGGAGTACCCGCCGAATGTCTTCACACCCTTGTTCCACTACAAGGACGGGGCGCTGGTCGTGGCCTCCAGGCCGACCTTTGACAGGCGCGGACTGGTGCCGCCGGCGCCCACCGGGGCCCCTGCGGCGTCGACACTGATAGAAATGTCTTCTGGTGAGTCCCGCAGGGAGGAAGAGGAGGAGGAGGAAGACTCGGAGGTGACCCCTGAAGGGATGGGGGAAACCTCCCCCTTGAGCAAAGCTGACATCCTCCGCACCCTTCCTGACGACGACGAGGCCGATGCCCGCCTGGAGAGGGGAGAGCCGCCCGTCATCCCAACGAGGGACCGATCGGCGTTGATCTCCCTGGACGCTACTTCTGCTCCGACGCCACTAGAGCCGCTTCCGTACCAACCGCCGCTCCTTCTTCTGCTTCCGGAGCTGGCGCGCCCGCGCCTCGGGTTGAGAAGCTCTCCGGCTTCAAGCTCACCAAGCGGAGGGTGGACTACGCTGCTGTGGACCAGTAAGTGCTTGAGCTTCATCTTGTTCTTGCTTATACTGCTGCCTCCTGACGTTCGTCCTTGTTTGACTAGGCCGCCGCCTTCAGTGAAGAAGAGAAAGGAGGGTGCAGCACCCACGCATGGGACTGGACCATCTATAGCGCCCGCACCCCCTCCATGGAGAAAGGAAGCGATAGCTCTCGTACCTCTCTGGCCCTGTCGCCCCCGCGAAGCTCGGAGGGGCGTCGTCCGGAGAAGTCAGCCCCCGAGGCCCCGATGGCTCCGGAAGTGCTGATGTCCGGTTCGGCTGCTGAGGTCCCGGAGGCTCAGGAACCCATGGTCTCCCAAGCCCTGGTGATGACGTCGCCTCCTCCTCCTGCTACGCCATTACTCCCAGGTTCTTCTGCCTCCTTTGCTGTCTTGGAGCGTTCCCTTTCAAAGATGACTCAGCTGCGGGAAGATCTCCTGGGCGTGCATCCATGCCTGGTAGCCGGGCGCCTGGAGCTGGCCTCCGGCTGGCTTTAGTCTGACGCAGCAGTCTGAGCGGCGCTGAGCCAAGCCGCGACGACCTCCGAGGAGGAGAAGCGGGCCATCGCTCAAGCTGCGGCCGATCGTGAGCCGGCGCTGAAGGACGCCGAAGCCGCCCATGATCGTTGCCGAGCGCTGGAGGACGAGCTGAAGAGTCTGCGTGATGAGCGCGCAGAAGAAGCTTGCGGCCGCCAGGCGAAGGAGGAGGAGATGAGGGCCCGGGAGGACGCCAACAAGAACCGCGACGCCTAGCTTGGGGAGTTGGCGAAGGCGCAGGCCACTGAACGCAGCCGGCTGGAGGAGCTGGAGCGGAAGGTGGAGGCGAAGGGGGTCGATCTTAACGCAAAGGCGAAGGTTCTGGCCGAGGACCGCGTGGCCTTCACGCTTCTGGAGAAGAGGTCTCGTGAGGCCCTGAAGTCACTCTATGAGAAGGGCTTGGAGAAGCCGTTGGCCACCAATGAGGACGGCCCCGCCCAGTTGCTTCCCAACTTGGTCGAGGCGCTTGAGGAAGCCGTGCGCGGCATCGGCCCCATCGCAGAGGCAGAGGCTCGCGTCCTTTCTTTAGCCGTGCTGACGCGCGTCTTCAGCCACCTCCATCTTCGCGATCCTGCCGCCCGCCTTGACGAGCTGCTGGAGCCTGTGGACGAGGAGCGTTGTGCGGCTGCCGCCACAGCCGTGAAGGGTCAGGTGGAAGCCCTGATGGAGAAGTTCGACGCCTTGGCCCCCGCGCCTTCGACCGGTGGTGCAGGTGAAGGCGACGCCACCCAGGAGGGGGCACCTCTTGCAGGTGCCGGCGGTATCGAGAGATGACTGGCTTGCGGCTCCTTTCCTGTTTTGCTCCTGCAACATGTAGCGTGCCTCGTGGAGGCGTTTAAACTTGTATTTGGTATTCGGAGAACAATATGTCTTGTAATATTTGCTTTAGATTTTGCGATTTTCTTCCTATTTGCTTTATGTTCTACGTCGGTAGAGCCTGGCCCCGTGCATACCTCAACCGCCGTTGGACCGACCAGAGACCAGGACAGACCCAAGGAGTGAGGGGCTACGTGACCAGTTAGGCTCCTGAGTCGTGATGCTCAGGAGTCCCCCTTGACGCGCAAACAACTTGTGGAAAGGAGATGCGATGGTTGGTCTTGTGTTCTACGTCGGCAGGGCCCGACCCCGCGCATACCTCAACCGCCGTTGGGCCGACCGGAGACCAGGACAAACCAAGGAGTGAGGGGCTACGTTGTCAGTTAGGCTCCTGAGTCGCGATGCTCAGGAGTCCCCCTTGACATTCAAATGAACTTCATACCTTAGCTCCGCTTGGGAGGGCACGCGACGACCAGGTCCGAGGGACCTGGGCGGGTGGCGTACGCTTGGGCGTGACCCGAGCGCAGCCCCCGTGCCCAGCCCCCTTGCTTGATTCTCCCGAGGGGAGGCGTTGCGTTGAGGCCAGACACCGAGCCCGGAGGCTCCCTGAGGTTGATACGGCCGTGAGGCCGCCCTCAGTTGTTTATCACCAGGACGGACCATGGCGCTTCCGCACTTGCACAGGCATAGCCGCTCCTCGGCAGTATCGACTGCCAGCGCTGAGCATGGTGATTCCACTGGTACGTGGGAGGGGACTCCCTACTGCGAAGAGTCCCCGGGGGCGTGTACAGCCCCGCCCTGACACGTGGCTTGCACGGCAGGGCTATACGAGGTGTGTCTGGGCACTCGTCAGCCAGCGCGGGACTCACGAGGCCCTACCTCAAGGCGGGATGCACCTGGTCTTGATTCTTGTTCGCTGTGGTGGTCCTACGAGGTGGTTAGATAACCTGCGCCGTGATGTCTACTACACAACCTTCTTCTTGTAGACGTTGTTGGGCCTCCAAGTGCAGAGGTTTGTAGGACAGTAGCAAATTTCCCTCAAGTGGATGACCTAAGGTTTATCAATCCGTAGGAGGCGTAGGATGAAGATGGTCTCTCTCAAGCAACCCTACAACCAAATAACAAAGAGTCTCTTGTGTCCCCAACACACCCAATACAATGGTAAATTTTATAGGTGCACTAGTTCGGCGAAGAGATGGTGATGCAAGTGGTATATGGATGGTAGATAAAGGTTTTCGTAATCTGAAAATATAAAAATAGCAAGGTAACTAATGGTAAAAGTGAGCACAAACGGTATTGCAATGCGTTGAAACAAGGCCTAGGGTTCATACTTTCACTAGTGCAAGTTCTCTCAACAATAATAACATAATTGGATCACATAACTATCCCTCAACATGCAATAAAGAGTCACTCCAAAGTCACTAATAGCGGAGAACAAACGAAGAGATTATGGTAGGGTACGAAGCCACCTCAAAGTTATTCTTCGCAATCAATCTGTTGGGCTATTCCTATAAGTGTCACAAACAGCCCTCGAGTTCGTACTAGAATAACACCTTAAGACACAAATCAACCAAAACCCTAATTTCACCTAGATACTCCAATGTCACCTCAAGTATCCGTGGGTATGATTATATGATATGCATCACACAATCTCAAATTCATCTATTCAACCAACACATATAACCTCAAAGAGTGCCCCAAAGTTTCTACCGGAGAATCAAGACGAAAACGTGTGCCAACCCCTATGCATACGTTCATGGGCAGAACCCGCAAGTTGATCACCAAAACATACATCAAGTGAATCAATAGAATAACCCATTGTCACCACAGCTATCCCACACAAGACATACATCAAGTGTTCTCAAATCCTTAAAGACTCAATCCGATAAGATAACTTCAAAGGGAAAACTCAATCCATTACAAGAGAGTAGAGGGGGAGAAACATCATAAGATCCAACTATAATAGCAAAGCTCGCGATACATCAAGATCGTACCACCTCAAGAACACGAGAGAGAGAGAGAGATCAAACACATAGCTGCTGGTACATACCCTCAGCCCCGAGGGAGAACTACTCCCTCCTTGTCATGGAGAGCACCGGGATGATGAAGATGGCCACTGATACGTCTCCATCGTATCTACTTTTCGAAACACTTTTGCCCTTGTTTTGGACTCTAACTTGTATGATTTGAATGGAACTAACCCGGACTGACGCTGTTTTCAGCAGAATTGCCATGATGTTGTTTTATGTGCAGAAAACAAAAGTTCTCGGAATGACCTAAAACTCCATGGAATATCTTACAATAAATAATAAAAAATCCTTGCCAAAGTTGAAGACTAGGGGGCCCACACCCTTCTCACGAGGGTGGGGGCGCCCCCCCCCAGGGCCTGCCCCCTACCTCGTGGGCCCCCTGGAGACCTCCCGACTCCAACTCCAACTCTATATAACTGCTTTCGGGGAGAAAAAATAAGAAAGAAGAAATCATCACGTTTTATGATAAGGAGCCGCCGCCAAGCCCTAAAACCTCTCGAGAGGGCTGATCTGGAGTCCATTCGGGGCTCCGGAGAGGGGGATTCGTCGCCGTCGTCATCATCAACCATCCTCCACCACCAATTTCATGATGCTCACCGCCGTGCGTGAGTAATTCCATCGTAGGCTTGCTGGACGGTGATGGGTTGGATGAGATTCACCATGTAATCGAGTTAGTTTTGTTAGGGTTTGATCCCTAGTATCCACTATGTTCTGAGATTGACGTTGCTATGACTTTGTTATGCTTAATGCTTGTCACTAGGGCCCGAGTGCCATGATTTCAGATCTGAACCTATTATGTTTTCATCAATATATGAGAGTTCTAGATCCTATCTTGCAAGTCTATAGTCACCTATTATGTGTTATGATTCGTTAACCCCGAAGTGACAATAATCGGGATACTTACCGGTGATGACCGTAGTTTGAGGAGTTCATGTATTCACTGTGTGCTAATGCTTTGTTCCGGTTCTCTATTAAAAGGATGCCTTAATATCCCTTAGTTTCCATTAGGACCCCGCTGCCACGTGAGGGTAGGACAAAAGATGGCATGCAAGTTCTTTTCCATAAGCACGTATGACTATATTTGGAATACAAGCCTATATTACATTGACGAATTGGAGCTAGTTCTGTGTCACCCTATGTTATGACTGTTACATGATGAACCGCATCCGGCATAATTATCCATCATTGATACGATGCCTACGAGCTTTCCATATACTGGTTTACGTTTATTTACTTTCCTGTCGCTATTGTTACAATCACTACAAAACACCAAAAACATTACTTTGCTTTCATTACTCTTTTGTTACCGTTACCATCACTATCATATTACTTTGCTACTAAACACTTTGCTGCAGATACTAAGTTTCTAGGTGTGGTTGAATTGACAACTCAGCTGCTAAAACTTGAGAATATTCTTTGGCTCCCCTTGTGTCGAATCAATAAATTTGGGTTGAATACTCTACCCTCAAAAGCTGTTGCGATCCCCTATACTTGTGGGTTATCAAGACTAATTTCTGGTGCCGTTGCCGGGGAGCATAGCTCTATTCTTTGAGATACCTGGGATTTATATCTGCTGGACACTATGAAGAACTTGAGAGATCCAAAAACCAAGATCTATCCCTCAACTACGAGGGGAGGTAAGGAACTGTCATCTAGCTCTGCACTTGATTCACCTTCTGTTATGAGTAAGCTTGCGACACCTAAACCTGCTTCTGCTATTTGTTGTGATATGTCGCATGTTATTGATGATGCTACTTCTGCTATGCATGATACTTATGATGAACCTACCTCTATGCCTGATACTACTATGCCACTTAGTGATTTTCTAGAGGAACGACTTGCTAGGGCTAGAGAGATTGAAAATATTGAATCTGATTATGAAGATGAAAGTGATGATGAAGAATCACTTGTTATTCCTGAGGGTTATTTATTAGATCAAGATGCTTCTTTAGCTATTTTAGCCTGCAAAGATAGATATGAACTCAAAAGGTTATTAGCTAAATGAAATAAGCAATCTCCAAATGCTAGGATGAGTCCTGACCCTGCTTTTGCTACTTCACCTATATGTGTTGCTGATAAGGATTATGAATTCTCCGTTGATCCTGATATAATTACTTTGGTTGAATCTGATCCTTTTCATGGCTATGAATCTGAAACTGTTGTAGCACATCTTACTAAATTAAATGATATAGCCACCCTGTTCACTAATGATGAGAGATCTCGCTACTTTTATATCCTTAAAATATCTCCATTCTCATTAAAGGGTGATGCTAAGATATGATTTAATTCTCTTGATCCTGGTTGTGTGTGTAGTCCCCAGGATATGATTTATTACTTCTCTGCTAAATATTTCCCTGCTCATAAGAAACAAGCTGCTTTAAAGGAAATATACAACTTTGTGCAAATTAAAGAAGAGAGTCTCCCACAAGCTTGGGGAGGCTTCTCAAGCTACTTAATGCTTTCCCTGATCATCCTCTTAAGAAAAATGAAATACTTGATATCTTTTATAATGGACTAACCGATGCTTCCAGAGATTACCTGGATAGTTGTGTTGGTTCTCTTTTCAGGGAAAGAACACTGGATGAAGCTGAAATCTTATTGAATAATATGTTGACAAATGAAAATAATTGGGCACCTCCTGAGCCAGCTCCTGAGCCAACTCCTGCTCCAATTAATGATCCTATTCCTAAACCAACTCTGAAGAAGAGAGTATTCTATTTCTCAGTCCTGAAGATATGCAAGAGGCAAAGAAATCTATGAAAGAAAAAGGTATTACAGCTGAAGATGTTAAGAATTTACCTCCTATTGAAGAAATACATGGTCTCAATTTACCGCCTGATGAAGAAATATATGATCTTAATCCTTTATTTATTAAAGAACCTCTAGATCTCGATAAGCCGACACAGGTAGTAAAGGTAAATTCTCTCTATAGATATGATAAAGCTGAAATCCCTCCTACTAAAATTGCTAGTCAATGCTTGGATGAGTTTGATAATTTTATGTTTAAGAAAGAAGACTTCAATGCTTATTTTGGTAGACAATTAAAACAAGATGCTGATATGATTAAATACTTAGGTGATTATATGGCTAATATTAGAGGTGAACTTAAACTTGTCAGCAAACTTGCTTCTATGGTTACCACTCAAGTAGAACAAGTACTTAAAGCTCAAAAAGAATTGCTCAATGAGATGAATAGTAAGAAAAATGATTATGCTATTAAAGTGGCTACTAGAACTGGTAGAATGACTCAGGAACCTTTGTATCCTGCAGGCCACCCTAAGAGAATTGAGAAAAATTCTCAGAGAAATAAAATTGATGCACCTAGTTCTTCAAAAAGAAGAAAAAGAAAAATGATAGAACTGTGCAAACTTCTAGTGAACCTATTGCTGAACCACCTGATAATCCAAATGATATTTCTATTTATGATGCTGAAACTCAATCTGGTAATGAACATGAACCTAGTGAAAATGTTAATGATGATGTTCATAATAATGCTCAACCTAGTAATGATAATGATGTAGAAATTGAACCTGTTGTTGATGTTGATAACCCACAATCAAAGAATCAACGTTATGATAAGAAAGACTTTGTTGCTACGAAACATGGTAAAGAAAGAGAACCATGGGTTCAGAAACCCATGCCTTTTCCTCCCAAACCATCCAAGAAAAAGGATGATGAGGATTTTGAGCGCTTTGCTGAAATGATTAGACCTATATTTTTGTGTATGCGATTGACTGATATGCTTAAAATGAATCCTTATGCTAAGTACATGAAAGATATTGTTACAAAAGAAAGATACCGGAAGCTGAAATTTCCACCATGCTTGTTAATTATACTTTTAAGGGTGGAATACCAAAGAAACTTGGAGATTCAGGAGTACCTACTATACCATGCTCCATTAAAAGAAACTATGTTAAAACTGATTTATGTGATCTTGGAGCCGGTGTTAGTGTTATGTCTCTCTCTTTATATCGTAGACTTGATTTGAATAAGTTGACACCTACTGAAATATCTTTGCAAATGGCTGATAAATCAACTGCTATACATGTCGGTATTTGTGAGGATCTGCCTGTTGTGGTTGCAAACGTTACTATTTTAACGGACTTTGTTATTCTTGATATTCCCGAGGACGATAGTATGTCTATTATTCTTGGAAGCCTTTTCTTAATACTGCAGGGGCTGTTATTGATTGCAACAAAGGCAATGTCACTTTTCATGTTAATGGTAATGAGCATATGGTACACTTTCCGAGGAAACAACCTCAAGTTCATAGTATCAATTCTATCGGAAAAATTCCATCGATTATATTTGGAGGTTTTGAATTTCCTCTTCCTACTGTCTAGAAGAAATATGATATACTTATTATTGGGGATGTGCATATCCCCGTTGAGGTAACCAAGTGTTATTCGAAATTTCTCCGGTTTCATGTTAATCGAAATGAGTTTGTTAACATGACTTGATCAACCTTGTTAGTGGATTCCTTTTGATGAGCATGAGATGGATGAAACTAGAAGCACAACCCTCTGTACCCTTTCTATACTTTCTGTTATTTAGTTGAAATAAAACAAAATAAATAATTCTCTGTCTGTTATCTGATTATTCGTGCAATATAAAAATACCACGAAAATAAAAGTTCTCCAAATGCCCTGAAAATTAAATATGATTTTTTAGAATATTTGAGGATTTATGGAACAAAGAACACACTAGGGGGGCCAACCACCTTGCCACGAGGGTGGAGGGCGCGCCCCCCTGCCTCGTGGGCCCACGGTGGCCCTCCTCCACTTATTCTTTCAGCCACACACTTCATCTTCCTCCCCCAAACACGAAAAACCAGCTCAAACCCGAGTCCAAGCTCGTTTTGCTGCCATTTTCGATCTCCTTGCTCAAAGCACCTCTCACAAAACTGCCTGGGGAGATTGTTCCTTGGTATGTGACTCCTCCATTGGTCCAATTAGTTTTTGTTCTAGTGCTTTATTCATTGCAAATTTTTGCTGCTTAGGTGACCCTATTCTTGAGCTTGCATGTCAAATTTATATGTTTAAAAGTAGTTTTGATGCATGATATAGGCCCTTGGCACTTGTAGGAGTAGTTGCTTTCAATATTATTGAGTTTGGTTCACTTTACTTTGAAGTTACTAAAAATTTCAGAATTTTTCAGAAAATGATGAGGAGATTATTGAGGGGCTCATTAAGCCAAAGCTCGAAGGAAAAGGCACCGAAGCCTAAGTATAATTTGCCGCGCACCGCGGAGGTTCGGGCGTGTGAATGGCCCTCCGAGGATTGCTTGAGAGCAGCCGGGATTTATGAAGATTTTCATGAGTTGGCTCATAATGCAGGCCTCACCTCTTTTCTCCACGACCAATGCGATCAGTATCTCTTACTCACAAATACCTTTGTGCAAAACTTTCATTTTCATTCTAGGAACTCACCACCTACGGTGGAATTTCATTTATATGATGAGCATAAGAGATGTCACTTTATGATTTTTGTCAGATTTGTTTAGTCCCTTTTGGGGGCAAGACAGAAGAACCACATCATGATGATGTGGAGGGATTTATTAATACTATCACTGTAGGGGAAACTAGGAAGGTTTCCGATGCACGAATCACTAGCATACGTTTTCCTGTTTTACGTTACTTTGCATTATTTGCTAGGCGTTGCTTAATTGGACGCGGAAACTGCGGAAACCTTAGTATCCCTCATATTATTATTTTGCTCCAAGGTTTATACAGTGATAACACTTTTAGTATGGGCGGCATTATTGCTAGACGGTTAAGTATGAACCGTACTAAGGGTCCCATCTTTGGAGGCATCTATGCTACATGCCTAGCTGCACATTTTAACATACCTATTAGGCATGCTGAGAAGGAAGAAAAAGTGCTGCCTCGTGTTTATTTAGATTATAAAAGTATGGTGGCACATGATTTCATTGTTAAGAATGGGCAGGGGAGCTTAAATATCAATTGTTCTTTAATAAACATCATCCCGAGACCATTACCTTGCCTGCTCCTGCTTTGTTTGATTTGACTGTAGGCAAGTACCTTGTTCCGTTGACGGCTATCCACGCCTACCGGAACCCTGCACCAGCCGAGGAGCCAGAACCGGAACCACAATTTGATCCTTCACGATAGTCTAACTATCAGTGGGACCCGGAGATGATTGCCAGCCAGTGGCAATCGGAGCCTTCTTCTTCCTCATCGCAGTACGACCCCAATAACTATTATTATGGATATCAGCCAAGCCAGCCGTGGCCATAGACCAACTTAGGCCAAAAGCCTAAGCTTAGGGGAGTACATATTTCTCACCGACATTACATTTATGTTCACACACACTCATTGTCAGATGTCGGTGCTCATACTTTTTCATTGTATCATCCATGCTAGTTTATTTTCTTTTATGCTTTCTTCTTGTGTGTTTAATAAACCTTAAGAAAACCAAAAAATTAGTTGTATCTTTTAATTAATTTACTTTCCATGCTTGTAGTAGTGATTAAAAAGAAAACCCAAAAATATTTCCCGTTCTTCTTTTGCTTGTTGGGAGCTTTCCCGTGTAAATAGTTTTATTTCTTTTCTTTTCTTTGGGGGTCAGTAGGAGAAGACCATGATTAAATTGTTGAAGTGGCTCTTTTATGCATTATTGTTTATCTGACAAAAGAGCCCATATTGCCTTGTCTTCTCCTGTTTATTGAATGCTCGCAGATTCCAGCTTAGTCCAATGCACGTGCACTCTTATTATTATTCACATCGTTCGGTCGTGCAAGTGAAAGGCAATTATGATGATATATGATGGACTGACTGAGATGAGAAAAGCTGGTATGAACTCGACCTCTTTTGTTTTTGTAAATATGATGAGTTCATCATTCTTGATTCAGCTTGTTATGAATAAACATGTTTGCAATGACAATAAGAGATCATAGTTGCTTGTGCCATGCTTGATTAGCTATGAGTTATAATGATTTACCTTGCATGCCAACATACTATTAAAATGGTTATGATGTGGTATGATAGGGTGGTATCCTCCTCTGAATGATTTAAGTGACTTGACTTGGCACATGTTCACGCATGTAGTTGAAACAAATCAACATAGCCTTCACGATATTTATGTTCATGGTGGATTATATCCTACTCATGCTTGCATCCAATGATCATTAATTTTAATGCATGTACATGGCTGTTGTCGCTCTCTAGTTGGTCGCTTCCCAGTCTTTTGCTAGCCTTCACCTGTACTAAGCGGGAATACTGCTTGTGCCTCCAAAATCCTTAAACCCCAAAGTTATACCACATGAGTCCACTATACCTTCCTATATGCGGTATCTACTTGCCGTTCCAAGTAAATTTGTATGTGCCAAACTCTAAACCTTCAAATAATCATCATGTTTTGTATGCTCGAATAGCTCATGTATCAACTAGGGTTGTATGTATCTTCCATGTTAGGCGGGTTATTCTCAAGAGGAGTGGACTCCGCTCCTCACTCACGAGATAAAGGGCTGGTCACCGGGATGCCCAGTCCCATGCTTTATGCAAACTAAATCAAAATAATTGCAAACAAAACTCCCCCTGGGACCTGATGTATGTTGGAGGCACTCGTTGTTTCGAGCAAGCCATGGATTGATGTTTGTTGGTGGAGGGGGAGTATAAACTTTACCATTCTGTTTGGGAACCGCCTATAATGTGTGTAGCATGGAAGATATCGCCATCTCTTGGTTGTTATGTTGACAATGAAAGTATACCTCTCAAAATGTTATTCACCTCTATTTTAAAACTGAGCTCTGGCACCTCTACAAATCCATGCTTCCCTCTGCGAAGGGCCTATCTGTTTAATTTTATGTTGAGTCATCACCCTCTTATTAAAAAGCACAAGCTGGAGAGCGCAGCTGTCATTTGCATTCATTGTTGTTAGTTTACATTGGGTGTGACTATGATTGGATATCTTTTACCATGAATTACAATGTCTAGTCAGCCCTTGATCTTTAAAGGTGCTCTGCATTTATGTTTTGCGGTCTCAGAAAGGGCTAGCGAGATACCATCTTGTTATATCATATTATGATTGTTTTGACAAAGTGTTGGCATCCGAGATTTGTTATTATGGCTCGCTAGTTGATTATGCTATTGATATGAGTAAACATGAGACCTGAGAATTATTGCAAATATGGTTAGTTATAATCTTTGCTGAAAACTTGAATGCTAGCTTGACATATTTACAACAACAAGAGCAAACAGAGTTTGTAAAAGTTTTTCTTTATTTCTTTCAGTTTGTCAACTGAATTGCTTGAGGACAAGCAAGGGTTTAAGGTTGGGGGAGTTGATACATCTCTGTCGTATCTACTTTTCCAAACACTTTTGCCCTTGTTTTGGACTCTAACTTGTATGATTTGAATGGAACTAACCCGGACTGACGCTGTTTTCAGCAGAATTGCCATGATGTAGTTTTATGTGCAGAAAACAAAAGTTCTCGGAATGACATGAAACTCCACGGAATATCTTACAATAAATAATAAAAAATCCTCGCCAAAGATGAAGACCGGGGGGCCCACACCCTTCTTACGAGGGTGGGGGCGCCCCCCCTAGGGCGCGCCCCCTACCTCGTGGGCCCCCTGGAGACCTCCCGACTCCAACTCCAACTCTATATAACTGCTTTCGGGGAGAAAAAAATAAGAAAGAAGAAATCATCGCGTTTTACGATACGGAGCCGCCGCCAAGCCCTAAAACCTCTCGGGATGGCTGATCTAGAGTCCGTTCGGGGCTCCGGAGAGGGGGATTCGTCGCCGTCGTCATCATCAACCATCCTCCATCACCAATTTCATGATTCTCACCACCGTGCGTGAGTAACTCCATCGTAGGCTTGCTAGACGGTGATGGGTTGGATGAGATTCACCATGTAATCGAGTTAGTTTTGTTAGGGTTTGATCCCTAGTATCCACTATGTTCTGAGATTGATGTTGTTATGACTTCGCTATGCTTAATGCTTGTCACTAGGGCCCGAGTGCCATGATTTCAGATCTGAACCTATTATGTTTTCATCAATATATGAGAGTTCTAGATCCTATCTTGCAAGTCTATAGTCACCTATTATGTGTTATGATCCGTTAACCCCGAAGTGACAATAATCGGGATACTTACCGGTGATGACCGTAGTTTGAGGAGTTCATGTATTCACTATGTGCTAATGCTTTGTTCCGGTTCTCTATTAAAAGGAGGCCTTAATATCCCTTAGTTTCCATTAGGACCCCCCTGCCACGGTAGGGTAGGGCAAAAGATGTCATGCAAGTTCTTTTCCATAAGCACGTATGACTATATTTGGAATACATGCCTACATTACATTGAGGAATTGGAGCTAGTTCTGTGTCACCCTATGTTATGACTGTTACATGATGAACCGCATCCGGCATAATTATCCATCATTGATACGATGCCTACGAGCTTTCCATATACTGGTTTACGCTTATTTACTTTCCCGTTGCTATTGTTACAATCACTACAAAACACCAAAAACATTACTTTGCTTTCATTACTCTTTTGTTACCGTTACCATCACTATCATATTACTTTGCTACTAAACACTTTGCTGCAGATACTAAGTTTCCGGGTGTGGTTGAATTGACAACTCAGCTGCTAAAACTTGAGAATATTCTTTGGCTCCCCTTGTGTCGAATCAATAAATTTGGGTTGAATACTCTACCCTCGAAAGCTGTTGCGATCCCCTATATTTGTGGGTTATCAACCACCGGAGAAGGATTGCCCCCTCCGGCAGGGTGCCAGAACGGGTCTAGATTGGTTTTCGGTGGCTACGGAGGCGTCTGGCGGTGGAACTCCCGATCTATTGTGCTTTTCGATCATTTTAGGGTATATGGATATATATATATATATAGGCGGAAGAAATACGTCACGGGAGCCACGAGGGGCCCACGAGGGTGGAGGGCGCGCCCCCTACCTCGTGGCTTCCTCGTTGCTTTCTTGACGTGGACTCCAAGTCTCCCAGGTTGCTTTCCTTACAAAAATAACTTCTCCAGAAGGTTTCATTCTGTTTTGACTCCATTTGATATTCCTTTTCTTCGAAACACTGAAACAAGGGGAAAAACAGGAACTAGCACTGGGCTCTGGGTCAATAGGTCAGTCCCAAAAATAATATAAAAGTGGATAATAAAGCCCAATAATGTCCAAAACAGAAGATAATATAGCATGGAGCAATCAAAAATTATAGATACGTTGGAGACATATCAGCATCCCCAAGCTTAATTCATGCTCGTCCTCGAGTAGGTAAATGATAAAAACAGAATTTTTGATGCGGAGTGCTACTTGGCATAATTTCAATGTAATTCTTCTTAATTGTGGTATGAATATTCAGATACGAAAGATTCAAGATAAAAGTTCATATTGACATAAAAATAATAATACTTCAAGCATACTAACTAAGCAATTATGTCCTCTCAAAATAACATGGCCAAAGAAAGTTCATCCCTACAAAATCATATAGTTTAGTCATGCTCCATTTTCGTCACACAAGAATGCTCTCATCATGCACAACCCCGATGACAAGGCAAGCAATTGTTTCATACTTTAGTAATCTCAAACTCATAAACCTTCATGCAATACATGAGCGCGAGCCATCGACATAGCACTATGGGTGGAATAGAATATGATGATGGGGGGTATGTAGAGAAGACAAAAAAGGAGAAAGTCTCACATCAACGAGGCTAATCAATGAGCTATGGAGATGCCCATCGATTGATGTTAATGCGAGGAGTAGGGATTGCCATGCAACGGATGCACTAGAGCTATAAATGTATGAAAGCTCAACAAAAGAAACTAAGTGGGTGTGCATCCAACTTGCTTGCTCACGAAGACCTAGGGCACTTGAGGAGGCCCATTGTTGGAATATACAAGCCAAGTTCTATAATGAAAAATTCCCACTAGTATATGAAAGTGACAAAACAAGAGACTCTCTATCATGAGGATTATGGTGCTACTTTGAAGCACAAGTGTGGCAAAGGATAGTAGCATTGTCCCTTCTCTCTTTTTCTCTCATTTTTTTGGGCCTTCTCTTTTCTATGGCCTTTCTCTTTTTTTTATTCCTCACTTGGGACAATGCTCTAGAAAATGATGATCATCACACTTCTATTTATTTACAACTCAATGATTACAACTCGATACTAGAACAAAGTATGACTCTATATGAATGCCTCCGGCGGTGTACCGGGATATGCAATGAACCAAGAGTGACATGTATGAAATAATTATGAACGGTGGCTTTGCCACAAATACTATGTCAACTACATGATCATGCTAAGCAATATGACAATGATGAACGTGTCATGATAAACGGAATGGTGGAAAGTTGCATGGCAATGTATCTCGGAATGGCTATGGAAATGCCATAATAGGTAGGTATGGTGGCTGTTTTGAGGAAGATATAAGAAGGTTTATGTGTGAAAGAGTGTATCATATCACGGGGTTTGGATGCACCAGCGAAGTTTGCACCAACTCTCAAGGTGAGAAAGGGCAATGCACGGTACCGAAGAGGCTAGCAATGATGGAAGGGTGAGAGTGCGTATAATCCATGGACTCAACATTAGTCATAAAGAACTCACATACTTATTGCAAAAATCTACAAGTCATCAAAAACCAAGCACTACGCGCATGCTCCTAGGGGGATAGATTGGTAGGAAAAGACCATCGCTCATCCCCAACCGCCACTCATAAGGAGGACAATCAAAGAACACCTCATGTTTCAAATTTGTTACATAACGTTTACCATACGTGCATGCTATGGGACTTGCAAACTTAAACACAAGTATTTCTCAAATTCACAACTACTCAACTAGCACAACTTTAATATCACTATCTCCATATCTCAAAACAATCATCAAGCATCAAACTTCTCTTAGTATTCAAAACACTCATAAGAACGTTTTTACTAATCTTGAATACCTAGCATATTAGGATTGTTTAAGCAAATTAACATGCTATTTAAGACTCTCAAAATAATCTAAGTGAAGCATGAGAGTTCTTCTATTTCTTCAAAATAAAACTACCACCATGCTCTAGAAGATATAAGTGAAGTACTAGAGCAAACAACAAACTACTCTGCAAGATATAAGTGAAGATCAATGAGTTGTTGAATAATTATGCAACTATGTGAAGACTCTCTAACATTTAAGAATTTCAGATCTTGGTATTTTATTCAATCAGAAAGCAAAACTAAAGAAAACAAAATGACGCGCCAAGCAAAACACATATCATGTGGCGAATAAAAATATAGCTCCAAGTAAAGTTACCGATGAACGAAGACGAAAGAGGGGATGCCTTCCGGGGCATCCCCAAGCTTAGGCTCTTTGTTGTCCTTGAATATTTCCTTGGGGTGCCTTGGGAATCCCCAAGCTTAGGCTCTTGCCACTCCTTGTTCCATAATCCATCAAATCTTTACCCAAAACTTGAAAACTTCACAACACAAAACTTAACAGAAAACTAGTAAGCTCTCTTAGTATAAGAAAATAAATCACCACTTAGGTACTGTTGTGAACTCATTCTAAATTCATATTGGTGTAATATATACTGTATTGCAACTTCTCTATGGTTCATACCCTCCGATACTACTCATAGATTCATCAAAATAAGCAAACAACACATAGAAAACAGAATCTGTCAAAAACAGACCAGTCTGTACTAATCTGGATCAAACATATACTTCTGGAACCCCCAAAATTCTAAAATAAATTGCTGGACATGAGGAATTTTCTATTAATCATCTCCAAAAATAATTAACTAAATAACACTCTCCAATAAAAAATGGCAGCAATTCTCGTGAGTGCTAAAGTTTCTGTTTTTTACAGCTAGATCAACAAGACTTTCCCCAAGTCTTCCCAACGGTTCTACTTGGCACAAACACTAATTAAAACATAAAAACTCAATCATAACAGAGGCTAGATAAATTATTTATTACTAAACAGGAGCAAAAGGCAAGGAACAAAAATAAAGTTGGGTTGCCTCCCAACAAGCGCTATCGTTTAACACCCCTAGCTAGGCATGATGATTTCAATGATGCTCACATGAAGGATAAGAATTGAAACATAAAGAGAGCATCATGAAGAGTATGACTAGCACATTTAAGTCTAACCCACTTCCTATGCATAGGGATTTTGTGAGCAAACAATTTATGGGAACAATAATCAACTAGCATAGGAAAGCAAAAATAAGCATAACTTCAAGATTTTAAGCGCATAGAAAGGAAACTTGATATTATTGCAATTCCTACAAGCATATGTTCCTCCCTCATAATAATTTCAGTAGCATCATGAATGAATTCAAAAATATAACCAGAACCTAAAGCATTCTTTTCATGATCTACAAGCATAGAATTTTTATTACTCTCCATATAAGCAAAATTCTTCTTATTCGGAATAGTGGGAGTATCATAAGAGAATCGAATACTATAAATTGTTTCCACATTAAAAGAGTAATGTTCAGAAAAGGGGTAATCATAATCATGACAAGTATTATAAATATAATCACTACTTTTTATAGCATAAGTATCATCAAAATAATCATCATAAGTAGGAGGCATGCTATCATCATTATAAATTTGCATATCAAAACTTGGGGGACTAAAAATATCATCTTCATTAAATGTAGCATCCCCAAGCTTGGGATAAACATTAATTGCAGCAAATATATTCTCAAAAACACCATCTTCATCAAACATAGCATCCCCAAGCTTGGGCCTTTTCATATCATAAGCATAATCACTCTCATCATTAATAGTATGGATAGCACCAATAGTATAGCAATTATCATATTCTTCCAAGCAAGTGCCAAAAAGATTTTCAAGATCATAAGAAGTATCATTATCTTCCACAATTATATTTTCATAAGGCACAATAGTAATAGGAGCAGCATTATTTGGGGGAGATATCTTTTTACCTCTCTTCCTTTTTCTTTTCTTCTTCTTCAACACATCATGTGTGGGTTCAATCCTCTTTTTGGAGCTCCTTATTAATGAGATTGGTTGAATAGAAGGCTCCTCGTTACCTGATTCATCATAAGAAATAATAGGAGAATATTGGGAAGTCTCTTCCCTTTCATTAGTGTTCTCTTCATCTTATATTTGCTTCTTTTCTTTATGTAATTGGCAATATAAGGATTTTCAATGCAATTCACCGCACAATACATATAAATTTCCTCTTGATCAAAACCAAGAAGTTTATAACGGGCAAATTCTAGAAGATGCTTAGTTATATGTTTCATTTCTTCATAACCCATAAGCAAACTGAGTTCATTATAATGCACAAGGGAAATCAAGTCATCACAATTTTTGGACACGATATGATCATGAAGCAATTTGCATCGGATAGCTAAATGACCCTATTCATTGCAAAGTCCACAAGTACGGCCAAGAAAATTTAAATTTTCAGCACAATCATCTAGCCTTTCTTGCAACAATTTAGTTTCTAAGTACTTATCCCTCATGCAATATCTATCTTCCCTATTTGGTGTGTACTTACAAACCCAATGCACTCCAAAAAAATTGACATGTTTATAGGAGACATTTTCATCATAACTAGTGCAATCATCATTAGTACCATGGATATTCAAGGAGTTCATACTAACAACATTGCAATCATGCTCATCATTCAAAGATTTAGTGTCAAACATTTTAATGCAATCTTCTTCTAACACTTTGGCACAATTTTCCTTCCCATCATACTCACGAAAGATATTAAAAAGATGAAGCGTATGAGGCAAACTCAATTCCATGTTTTATAGTTTTATTTTATAAACTAAACTACTGCTAAAACAAGAAACAAAAAGATTCGATTGCAAGATCTAAAGATATACCTTCAAGCACTCACCTCCCTGGCAACGGCGCCAGAAAAGAGCTTAGTTGACGGGGTGTTAGTGCCGCTTTCCTTGCCTCCCCGGCAATGGCGCCAGAAAAGAGCTTGATGTTTACTACACAACCTTCTTCTTGTAGACGTTGTTGGGCCTCCAAGTGCATAGGTTTGTAGGACAGTAGCAAATTTCCCTCAAGTGGATGACCTAAGGTTTATCAATCCGTAGGAGGCGTAGGATGAAGAGGGTCTCTCTCAAGAAACCCTGCAACCAAATAACAAAGAGTCTCTTGTGTCCCCAACACACCCAATACAATGGTAAATTGTATAGGTGCACTAGTTCGGCGAAGATATGGTGATACAGGTGGTATATGGATGGTAGATAAAGGTTTTTGTAATCTGAAAATATAAAACAGCAAGGTAACTAATGGTAAAAGTGAGCACAAACGGTATTGCAATGCGTTGAAACAAGGCCTAGGGTTCATACTTTCACTAGTGCAAGTTGATGACCCACAAGTGTAGGGGATCTATCGTAGTCCTTTCGATATGTAAGAGCGTCGAACCCAACGAGGAGCAGAAGGAAATGATAAGCGGTTTCCAGCAAGGTATTCTCTGCAAGTACTGAAATAAGTGGTAACAGATAGTTTTGTGATAGGATAATTTGTAACGAGCAACAAGTAACAAAAGTAAATAAAGTGCAGCAAGATGGCCCAATCCTTTTTGTAGCAAATGTCAAGCCTGGACAAACTCTTATATAGAGAAAAGTGCTCCCGAGGACACATGGGAATATTGTCAAGCTGGTTTTCATCACGATCATATGATTCGTGTTTGGTACTTCGATAATTTGGTATGTGGGTGGACCGGTGCTTGGGTACTGTCCTTACTTGGACAAGCATCCCACTTATGATTAACCTCTATTGCAAGCATCCGCAACTACAACAAAAGTATTAAGGTAAAACTAACCATAGCATGAAACATATGGATCCAAATCAGCCCCTTACGAAGCAACACATAAACTAGGGTTTAAGCTTCTGTCACTCTAGCAACCCATCATCTACTTATTACTTCCCAATGCCTTCCTCTAGGCCCAAATAATGGTGAAGTGTCATGTAGTCGATGTTCACATAACACCACTAGAGGAGAGACAACATACATCTCATCAAAATATCGAACAAATACCAAATTCACATGACTACTAATAGCAAGACTTCTCCCATGTCCTCATGAACAAACGTAACTACTCACAAAGCATAAACATGTTCATAATCAGAGGGGTATTAATATGCATATAGGATCTGAACATATGATCTTCCACCAATTAAACCAACTAGCATCAACTACAAGGAGTAATTAACACTACTAGCAACCTACTAGTACCAATCCCGGACTTGGAGACAAGAATTGGATACAAGAGATGAACTAGGGTTTTGAGAGGAGATGGTGCTGATGAAGATGTTGATGGAGATTGCCCTCTCCCAATGAGAGGAGCGTTGGTGATGACGATGGCGATGATTTCCCCCTCCCGGAGGGAAGTTTCCCCGGTAGAACAGCTCCGCCGGAGCCCTAGATTGGTTCCGCCAAGGTTCCGACTCGTGGCGGCGGAGTTTCGTCCGAGAAGATGGCTTCTTTTTTTTCCATTGAAAGACTTCATATAGCAGAAGATGGCCACCGGAGGGCCACCAGGGGGCCCACGAGGTAGGGGGCGCGCCCAGGGGGTAGGGCGCCCCCCCCCCACCCTCGTGGGCAGGGTGTGGCCCCCCTGGTGAACTTCTTTTGCTGAGTATTTTTTATATATTCTAAAAACGTCTTCCGTGAAGTTTCAGGACTTTTGGAGCTATGCAGAATAGGTCTCTAATATTTGCTCCTTTTCCAGCCCAGAATCCCAGCTGTCGGCATTCTCCCTCTTTATGTAAACCTTGTAAAATAAGAGAGAATAGGCATAAGTATTGTGACATAATGTGTAATAACAGCCCATAATGCAATAAATATTGATATAAAAGCATGATGCAAAATGGACGTATCAACTCCCACAAGCTTAGACCTCGCTTGTCCTCGAGCGAAAGCCGAAATCGAAAAATATGTCCACATGTTTAGAGATAGAGGTGTCGATAAAAATAAAATACGGACATGAGGGCATCATGATCATTCTTAGAACAGCAACTTATATAATTGTTGTCATATAATTTCTTATGCTAGAGTAACAATTCAATCACAATTTCAAGTATGAATCATAAACTACATTGAAAACTAACAAACTATAATCTCAGTCATTGGAGCAATTGCAATTCATCGTAACATAGGAAAGAGTCAACATATAAGAGCTTTTCAGCAAGTCCACATACTCAACTATCATATAGTCTTTCACAATTGCTGACACTCACGCAATACTTATGGGTATGGAGTTTTAATCGGACATAGAGAAAGATAGGGGCTTATAGTTTTGCCTCCCAACGTTTTACCTCAAGGGTAATGTCAACAATAATAGTTCATGAAAACTCACATCCAATTAGCCATATATACCAGGATCTTCCCAACATACTGTGCTTGCCAAAGGATGAAATGTAAGGTGAAGATCACCATGACTCTTATGCAAGGTAGGAGATAAAAGTAAAAGATAGGCCCTTCGCAGAGGGAAGCAGAGGTTGTCATGCGCTTTTATGGTTGGATGCACAAAATCTTAATGCAAGAGAACGTCACTTTATATTGCCACTTGTGATATGGACCTTTATTATGCAGTCTGTCGCTTTTATTTCTTCCATATCACATGATTGTATAAAGGTTATTTTCTCCCACACTAATAAGTCATAAATATTTAGAGAGCAATTTTTATTGCTTGCACCGACGACAACTTACTTGGAGGATCTTACTCAACCCATAGGTAGGTATAGTGGACTCTCATGATAAAACTGGTTTAAGGGTATTTGGAAGCACAAGTAGTATCTCTACTTTCTGCGATGAATTTGGCTAGCATGAGGGGGAATGGCAAGCTCAACCATGTTGGATGATCCATGACAATATAATTTATCTCAGATGTAAGAAAACATAACCCATTACGTTGTCTTCCTTGTCCAACGTCAACTCTTTAGCATGTCATATTTTAATGAGTGCTCACAATCATAAAAGGTGTCCAAGATAGTATATTTATATGTGAAGACCTCTCTTTCTTTATTACTTCCTATTAATTGCAACGATGACCAAAACTATGCTTGTCAACTCTCAACAACTTTTATTCATCATACTTTTTCTATGTGAGCTCATTACTCTCCATAAGACACACATGATCTCTTTGTTTATTTTTATTTCTTTCTCCTTTCTTTTATTCCCTTAGGATCATGGAAAAATAATCAATCCCTTGAATCAACACTAATCTTTATTATATAGCTCACGGACTCGATTACATAGAAGAATTATAAAGCAAAACTCACAACTAGATCATACTAAGACTTTTATTCTACTAGATCAAGATATTACCAAAAGGATCGAACTAAGAAAAACAGTAAAGATAGAAGTGATGGTGATACGATAACGGGGCACTCCCCCAAGCTTGGCAGTTGCCAAGGGGAGTGCCCATACCAGATACTCAATTCTTCCTTGTTGGTGGAGAAGGTGATGGTTTTGTTGATGGCGTAGGCTTGTCGTCCTTCTTCCAAGGCATAGGCTCACCATCATAGGAGGATGATCGAGTCTCCTGAAACCTCAAATCTGCAGCCAAACTCATCCTCTTGAATCTATATTCATAATCACAGTTTTGATTTTGCGGGTCATAGATCTGGGCTTGGAGGTGCTCGTTTTTCTCATGAAGCTTGAAGATGGCCTCCCCAATGTCCTTGACATCTAGCTTGTGGTTGTTGGTGAACTCCGTGATCATAATGTGATTGGAATCGAGTCCACGCTCCACCATCTCCTGACATTTGAAAACTTCTTGCTCCAATGCCTCGAGCCTTGCCTCCGTGCTTCCGGTCTTCCTTTGTCCAAAGTCACTAATAGCGGAGAACAAACAAAGAGATTATGGTAGGGTACGAAACCACCTCAAAGTTATTCTTTCCAATCAATCCGTTGGGCTATTCCTATAAGTGTCACAAACAGCCCTAGAGTTCGTACTAGAATAACACTTTAAGACACAAATCAACCAAAACCCTAATGTCACCTAGATGCTCCAATGTCACCTCAAGTATCCGTGGGTATGATTATATGATATGCATCACACAATCTCAAATTCATCTATTCAACCAACACATAGAACCTCAAAGAGTGCCCCAAAGTTTCTACCGGAGAATCAAGACGAAAACGTGTGCCAACCCCTATGCATAGGTTCATGGGAGGAACCCGCAAGTTGATCACCAAAACATACATCAAGTGAATCTATAGAATAACCCATTGTCACCACGGCTATCCCACGCAAGACATACATCAAGTGTTCTCAAATCCTTAAAGACTCAATCCGATAAGATAACTTCAAAGGGAAAACTCAATCCATTACAAGAGAGTAGTGGGGGAGAAACATCATAAGATCTAACTATAATAGCAAAGCTCGCAATACATCAAGATCGTACCACCTCAAGAACACGAGAGAGAGAGAGAGAGAGAGAGAGAGAGATCAAACACATAGCTACTGGTACATACGCTCAGCCTCGAGGGAGAACTACTCCCTCCTCGTCATGGAGAGCACCGGGATAATGAAGATGGCCACCGGAGAAGGATTGCCCCCTCCGGCAGGGTGCTGGAACAGGTCTAGATTGGTTTTTGGTGGCTACAGAGGCTTCTGGCGGTGGAACTCCCGATCTATTGTGCTTTTCGATCGTTTTAGGGTATATGGATATATATAGGCGGAAGAAATACGTCAAGGGAGCCACGAGGGGCCCACGAGGGTGGAGGGCGCGCCCCCTACCTCGTGGCTTCCTCGTTGCTTTCTTGACGTGGACTCCAAGTCTCCCGGGTTGCTTTCCTTCCAAAAATAACTTCTCCAGAAGGTTTCATTCCATTTTGACTCCCTTTTGATATTCCTTTTCTTCGAAACACTGAAACAAGGGAAAAAACAGGGACTGGCACTGGGCTCTGGGTCAATAGGTTAGTCCCAAAAATAATATAAAAGTGGATAATAAAGCCCAATAATGTCCAAAACAGAAGATAATATAGCATGGAGCAATCAAAAATTATAGATACGTTGGAGACGTATCATGCTGAACGAATCTCCTAAGGTTATCGCGTGAGAAAGCCAAGCACCAACGGCCCCAGGAGGTGACGTGAACGGGGTCGGCCCGCCAGACAGAGCTCGGCCGTTGGATTTATCAACGCTGCAGGGATGGGCCCGAGCACAGACTCCGTGCCTAACCCTCTCACGCGAAGGGTCCTGAAGAAAGATGACCGGCGCGCGGCTCCCACGATGGGCGATAATCAAGAAGGTAATGGTCATAGGTAGATTAAGCATGAAAGCAAACTATCTTAGGTAAATGCATGAATGATACGCGCCACTGGGTCCAGCCCGAGCGGCTTGGGGATGATGCAGCCCGAGGGGCGCCCCAGCAAGGTAAGCTAAAGACATAAAAAGGGATACATGCCACAGGGACGGACTCATGCGGCCTGGGAATGATGCAGCCCTGAGGGCGCTCCCAGCTAAATGAACTTGGAAAATGTCACCTAGTTCCATTGATGAAGGGGTGTTGATGCAGCACAAAGGTACACAGCGAAGGGGTTGCCCCTCACGAGCCACTGGGGCCCCGAGCCTCGAGAGGCTCTGGGGGTCCAGGCGGTTCCTTGAGGACCGTCACCATCTCCGTCAGGACTGCGTGGTGCCTAGCCTCCTGACCCGCCATGACGCTTTGCAGGTTGTGCTGGAAGGCAGCAGCCACGCTCGGCAGGCCGAACAACATACGAACGTAGCTGTGGGTTGGACCTTCACATCGCCCAACACGCGAAGGCTAGAAGCGCTCCTGAGATGCGGCTCGGTTGAGCCCTGGGATGTTGATGCAGACGTGTAGCTCACCACCCTCGCCTGGATGGGGAGCAAGGCCAGGTGGGCGGCGGTCGCCATGTATTGCTCTTCCTTCATGAAGCTCCTGAGATACCTTGGTGATGAACTCCTGAGCGCTGGGCGCTCCTCGCCCAGCGTCCTCCTGAGGGGGATGTACCACGAAACACACCTCCAAGTGGTGCCCGAGCGCCTCCCTCATGAGGTTGGCAAGGTCTGAGGCCCTCCAGGAGAGAGCCCCCAAGCCCTGCCCAAGGAGGGCGCCGGGCGCGCCTTCCTCTGCGTCAAAGGGAGGCGCCCCAGGTGCGGGCGCTAATCCTGACGAGGTGCCACTTGCGGAGCTGCCCTCCTGAGGTCCGGCACGGAGTAGCTGCTTCTTCTTCTTGGGGATGACCTCAGGAGGGTACCGAGCTGCATAGTTGCCGGGGTCTTCGATTGACGCTGCTTGGATGGTGCGCTCGAGGGAGCACACCGCATCTCTTTCTTCGTAGGGGACTGTGATGATCCCGCCGCTTCCTGGCATCTTGAGGACGTTGGAGCCGTGGTGCGTTACTGCCATGAACTTGGCCAGGGCCGGATACCCGAGGATGGCATTGTACGGCAGACGAATGTGGGCGATTTCGAAGTCGATGAGCTCGGTGCGGTGGTTGTTGCGTTCTCCAAAGGTGACTGGGAGGCGGACCTGTCCTATCGGCGTGGTGGTGCCATCGGTCACTCGTGAGAAAGGCTTGGTGGGCTGAAGCTGATCGTGTGGCACTTGAAAGTTGTCGAACGTCTCGATGGACAGGACGTTGAGCCCTCGCCATCGTCGATGAGGGTCTTGGTGACTTGCACGTTGCTGATGATGGGTGAACAAAGCATTGGGAGAGCGCCGACGGTGGCCGCGCACTTGAGCTGAACTACTGAGCTGAAAATAATGTTGCACTTGGACCACCTGAGCAGGCGCGTGGCCTCGAGCTTGGGGAGGACTGCATCCACCTCGCAAGCAAACTGCTTGAAGATACACTGTGACGCTGGGGCTTGAGCTCCGCCCAAGATGCAGGCGATAGAACATGGCTCCTGGAAGCCCCCAGCCCCCTCGTCTTGGTGGTGGTCGTCGTTCCTTCTTGGTGGTGGCAGTGGAGGAATCCCAGCATTGCCCTGAGGACGGTCCTCGTGAGGCTGATCCCTCCAGGCACCTTCGAAAGGCTGGTCCTGCCGTTGGTCCTCACGAGGCCGGTCACGCCACTCCTGGCGCGGGCCACGGTCATCCCAACGTCCGCCACCACGTCCTCCTCCTCAGCCGTAGCCCTGGTCGTTGCGCTCGGGGCGTCGACCTAAGCGTCCTTCTCGAATGGCTCTGAGCTCTTGACAGTCACTGGTGTTGTGGCTATGCAGGTTATGGAAGGCGCAGAACGGTCGGCTGCTCTTGGATGACTCGGGCTGGTCCCTGCTGCGCTTTGTGTCCGGCTCCGCCGCGAGCACGGCTGCTCCCTTGCGCTTCACGTCTTTGGCCTTGGCTTTCTTCTCCTCCGGGTCTGCAGCCGGGAGGTCGAGGAGGGAGAGGCGCCCCTCCTCAGCTCTTGCGCACTTGGTCGCCAGGTTGAACAGCTCCAGAGACGTGCACAACTCCTCGTGGATGGCGAGCTCCTCCTTCATCTTGACGTCACGGAGGCCATCAGAGAACGCGGAGATGATGGCCTCGTCCGTCACCTTAGGGATCTTGAGACGAACGTTGTTGAAGCGCTGGATGTACTTCTAGAGGGTCTCTCCTGGTTGTTGCTTGACGTGGCGTAGGTCACCCGCGGCCGGTGGGCGGTCGCGAGTGTCCTGGAAGTTGGCAACAAAACGGTCACGCATCTCGTTCCAGGAGGAGATCGAGCCTGGAGGCAGATTCAGGAGCCAGGAGTGGGCACCATCCTTGAGAGCCATGAGGAACCAGTTCGCCATGACTTTCTCGTTGCCGTTGGCCGCCTCGATGCTCATCTCGTAGAGCTGCAGGAACTCCGCGGGGTCAGGGGTGCCGTCATAGCGAGGAGGTAGACCCTGCTTGAACTTGCCCGGCCAAGCGATGCTACACAGCTTAGGGGTGAAGGCGGGGCAGCCTGCCGTGGTCACCGGGACTCTGCGCTGGTGGAGAACTTGTCCTTGATGGGGTCCTCACATCGCCGCCGCAGGCGGCACGCGGTCTTGCCATGGTGGCGCAGGGAGCGGGGGCATTTTCTCGCGGCCGAGGGACTTCTTGGCAGCTTCTTTCTTCTTGCGCGGGCGCCGGACGCGGCAGGTCGCGCCGTGGGGCCGCGCGCCTGGGTGCCAAGACTCCGTCTTAGGACAGAGGTGGTGGAGGCGCTCCATGGGTCACGCCGCTCGCGGCTAGCGGAGGGCGAGGCAGCGAGAGGGATGGCGTGGGGGAGCCCCTGCGGCGATGACCAGCTCGGCGATGCGGTCGAGTCAGTCCTCGTAGAGGTCGTCGACGGGGCGGTAGCGCAGGAGCTCCCGCACCATGCATAGAGCGGCCTGCGCGTCCACGGGAGCACGAAGAGCGTGGGATGATGAGCTGGCCGGGGTCAGCGATGGTGTGGCGGTGCGGCCGTCCCGCAGCACCAAGGGGTGCAGCGAGGATGCTTGCTACTCGTTCCCCACCGGGCCGGAGGCGGCGTTGGCGGCAGGCGATGGAGAATGATGGGGTGGCCCACCGACGGGAGCCGTCTAAGCAACGCGGGCGGCGAGGCAGCCCGGCGCTCCGCGCGAGCGCGGCGAGCGTCCGCCATGGAGACAATGAGACAACAGGACACGGAGCGACGGAAAGGAAGCTTCAGCGCACCCCTACCTGGCGCGCCAAATGTCGGATCTCGGGTTCCGGCAAAACCCTTATGGTTCGAACACTGGGGTGCGCGCGAAGATCTCCCCCTACCGATCCACGTCCTAACTTCGCTAAGATCTCACAAGGTTAACTCGACGAACTCGCAACACAAAGGACACAAGATTTATGCTGGTTCGGGCCACTATTGTGGTGTAATACCCTACTCCAGTGTGGTGGTGGTGGATTGCCTCTTGGGCTAAGGATGAACAGTACAAGGGGAAGAACAGCCTCCTGATGAGAGGTGTTCTTGTGCTTGGTGGACTTGTGGTTGTTCGAATCGATCCCCCCTCCTAGCTACGGTGGTGGCTTGGTCCTATTTATAGAGGCCCTGATCCTCTCCCCAAATATTGAGCGGGAAGGGAGCCCACAACGGCCAATTCTAAAGGGGACAGCTAGTACAACTTATCCTGACAAAAGCAGTCTTCACCTGCAAAAGGCTTTGGTGGTGACGCCGCCTTGGGCTCCATCGTAACCTCCGTCTTGCTGTCCTACTGGACTTGGTCTCGTTACGCAGATATGGAAACCTTTGCTTGATGCCTCGTTACTCCGTGCCTGCGCTTGCTTCCTTAGCACCAAAGAGTAAACAAAGACATTGTGCGCGCTGGCGCCCGCCTGGTCTCGATCGTCATGGCTCACGTCATCGGAACCTCTCGAGGTTTGCCTTGCCCTGAAATCTCTGCCCCTCGTGAGCCATCCTGGTGAGGCCGCTCCTGAGGAGGTCTTGTGTCATCCGCCTCGCGAGTCTTGGCCCCTCGCGAGGGTCTTGAGTGCTTGTTGGTGAAGATGGGCCGTACGGGCCCGCCTGCAGCGCCACGCCGTGGGCCGCAGGCAGGCAAGTCAGGGGACCCCCGTTCCCAGAACGCCGACATTTACTCCCCATGTTGTAAGCATATGAAACATATATAAATTCAAATTTATGATATTCAATTCATTCAATCATTTACTCATAGGATATAAGTGAAACGCGTGAGTAAATGACAAACTACTCCAAAAAGATATAAGTGGAGAACACGGAGTAGTCAAATAATTAACTAACCATGGGAGGATTCTTTTTCATTCAAGATTTCAGATCCAATGATTTTATTCAAATAGAAAATAAAATTGAAAATACGCTCCAAGTAAAACACATATCATGTGACGAATAAAAATATAGTTCCGAGTAAGGTATACCGATAGTTTTGAAGATGAAAGAGGGGATGCCTTCCGGGGCATCCCCAAGCTTAGGCGATTGAGTCTTCCTTGAATATTACCTTGGGGTGCCTTGGGCATCCCCAAGCTTAGGGTCTTTCTACTCCTTATTCTCCTCATATCGATATCTCACCCAAAGCATGAAAAGTTCAATCACACAAAACTTAACGGAACTTCATGATAGGTTAGTATGATAAAGAGTAAATCATTCACTTTGGTACTGTCAAAAACAAGGTTCATAATGGCTCTCACACAATGCCTACTGTACCAAATCATTTCTACAATTTATATTGAGAAATATAAGCCATAGAAACTAGAAAACAAGCAAATTATGCAATGAAAACAGAATCTGTCAGAAACAGAACAATTTGTAATGATCTGAACACCAACCATACTTCTGATACTCCGAAAATTATGAAATAAATTGGTGGACGTGAGGAATTTTTCTATTAATCTTCTGAAAAAATAATCAACTCAATCGCACTCTTCTGTAAAAAATGACAGCTAATCTCGTGAGCGCAAAGTTTCTGTTTTTTTACAGCAAGATCACATTAACTTGCACCCAAGTCTTTCCAAAGGTCTTACTTGGCACTTTATTGAAACAAAAGCTATAAAACATGATTACTACAGTAGCTTAGTCATGTAAACACACAAAAACAGTAAGGGTAAATATTGAGTTGTCTCCCAACAATCGCTTTTCTTTAATGCCTTTTAGCTAGGCATGATGATTTCAATGATGCCCACATAAAAGATAAGAATTGAAACATAAAGAGAGCATCATGAAGAATATGACTAGCACATTTAAACCTAATCCACTTCCTATGCCTAGGGATTTTGTGAGCACACAATTTATGGGAACAACAATCAACTAGCATAGGAAGGCAAAACAAGTATAACTTCAAAACTTTAAGCACATAGAGAGGAAACTTGATATTATTGCAACTCCTACAAGCATGTATTCCTCCCTCATAATAATTTCAGTAGCATCATGAATTATTTCAACAATATAACCATCACCTAAAGCATTCTTTTCATGATCTACGAGCATATAAATTTTACTACTCTCCACATAAGCAAAATTCTCCTCATTCGGAATAGTGGGAGCAAACTTCTTCTAAATCCACTTTAGATGATAGTATTATTCATACTCCAAAAGATATAAGTGAAGTTCATGGAGCATTCTACAATTAATATAGACTAACCAATATCCAAGCTCAAAATATATAAGTGAAGCACACGAAGCATTCTATAAAACCATACTCAAAAGATTTAAGTGAAGCACAAAGAGCAATTCTACAAGATCATACTTAAAAGATATAAGTGAAGCACATGAATTATTCTATAAATCAATAAAGGGCTATCTCATATTATCATAGTTCTTAAAGGAAAGACAAAAACACAAAGGACACAAATTATCTGAACAAAAAAAAACGGAGGTATACCGATAATTGTTGAAGAAGAAAGATGGGATGCCAACCGGGGCATCCCCACGCTTGGATGCTTGAGTATCCTTAAAATATTTACTTGGGGTGCCTTGGGAATCCCCAAGCTTGAGCTCTTGCCTCTTTTTATTCTTCTCATATTGATAGCTCCTCGATCTGCGAACACTTCATCCACACAAAACTTTAACAAAAAATTTGTGAGAACCATTAGTGTAATAAAGCAAATCACTACCTTTAGGTACTGTTGCAAACTTATTCCAATTTCATATTACAGCTATATCTACTGTATTCCAACTTCACCATGGTTCATACCCCAGGGTACTAGCCATAGATTCATCAAAATAAGCGAACAACTCATAGAAAACAGAATCTGTCAAAAACAGGACAGTCTGTAGTGATCTGGAAGTTTAGTGAACTTCTGTAACTCCAACGAATTCTAAAAAAATATGAAAATCTAAACAATTTGTACAGAAGTAATGTGCAAAATGTTTCAGACCAATTTTACTTTCCAGTAAAAAAATGTGAAATCACGCGCTACAACAAAGTTTCTGTTTTTGTAATGCACAAAGTAAACAAGCAATCTAATCATCCTAAAACCAAGGCTTGGCACATTATTTTTATAATACAATGGATATATACAAGGGGATAATTATTTTTAGAGAAGCTTCCATGAATTTTTTTACATTGTTTCCATGAGCATGAACACAAGTTCTCAAGGTCGACCCTCATTTCTTCAATGCATAATCTTCCAATCACTTCTCTTATTGAAAGACTTTTTAGGCATGAGAGGCAAGTAATTTTTTTGTAATTTCATTCTTTTATTTATTTTGTATATTTCACCCACAACTAAACATAAACATAAAGGAAAAACAAAACCTACTTAGTGAAGAAAGCAAACAAGCACACACGAGAATATCAACCCCACGCTATTGCTCCCCGGCAACGGCGCCAGAAAAGAGCTTGATAATCCCCAAGTGCAGGGAATCATCGTAGAAATTTCCAAAGGTGGAAGTGATAAGTATGGAGTGTCAAACCCACAAGGAGCTAAAGGTAAGATCAATATTCTCTCAAGTCCCATCTGCCATTGATACGACTCTACGTACACCGAACGTTTGCTTCCAACTAGAAACGAGAAATAAAACTACGTTCTGGGTATGAAGAGGATAACTTTGCATGATATCGGGGAGCTAAAATATAAAAGTAGGTGATGTTATCATAAAGTTAGAATATATTACTAAATATTATAAATAGCGAGTGTGGAATAATGATGGGTTGGTGTGCGGAATTGTCCTAGGCAATTGTTAACAAGACTGATAGTCGTCATTGCAATTTCATATGAGGGAGAGGCATAAGCTAACATACTTCCTCTTCTTGGATCATATGCACTTATGATTGGAACTCTAGCAAGCATCCGCAACTACGAAATATCATTAAGGTAAAACCCAACCATAGCATTAAAGCATCAAGTCCCCTTTATCCCATACGCAACAACCCCCTTACTCGGGTTTATGCTTCTGTCACTCAAGCAACCCACTATAAGAGAATCATGAACGTATTGCAACACCCTACAGCAGGAATCCCTCACGCTTGCGCGACACGGAGGGCACAATAGGACATCACCAAAATAAAAGATACAACTCGTACCAATCTAGATCATCAATCAACCCAAAGACAAAGGATATCTACTCAAAACATCATAGGATGGCAACACATAATTGGATCATAATATGTGGCATAAAGCACCATGTTCAAGTCGGGATTATAGCGGGGTGCAAGAGAGTGGACCACGTAAAAGAGATGATAATGATGGTGATGTTTATGAAGACGATCACCGCGGCGATGATTCCCCTCCCGATGGCACTCCGGTGCCACCGAGAGAGAGGAGGAGAGGTTCTCCCCCTTGTGCTTCCTCCTCCATGGCCTCCCCCCTAGATGGGGAGAGGTTCTCCCTCTGGTCCTTGGCCTTCATGGTGATGATGGCCCCTTCGGGATCCTCCTCCATAGCCTCCGGTGATGATGGCCCCCTCCGGCAGGGTGCCAGAGAGAGCCTAGATTGATTACTCATGGCTACAGAGGCTTGCGGCGGCGGAACTTCCAATCTAGGTTAATTTCTGGAAGTTTGGGTATTTATAGGAGAGGTTGGCATCGAGAACAAGTTAGGGGGGCCCACGGGTAGTCCACGAGGCACATGGGTGCGCCCCCCCACCTTCGTGGGACCCATGGGACTCCCCTCCGGTAGATTTTTGTTCCAGTATTTTTTATATTTTCCAGAAAAATTCTCCGTTGATTTTCTTGGCATTCCGAGAACTTTTATTTCTGCACAAAAACAACACCACGGTAGTTCTGCTAAAAATAGCATCAGTCCGAGTTAGTTCTAATCAAATCATACCAAAATCATATAAAACTATTGTAAACATGGCATGAATACTTCATAAATTATAGATACGTTGGAGACGTATCAATAACTTAGTGTTATTTCAGTACGAACTCTTGATAGATAGATCGGAAAGAATAACTTGGTGTTATTTTAGTACGAATTCTTGGATAGATCGATCAGAAAGAATAGCTATAAACAATTTCTTCTTATGTTCTCCGCAAGATAGGAACTTTGGAGTGATTCTTCATCTCATATTGAGGGATAGTTATATGATCCAATTATATTAGCATTGTTGAGAGATTGCACTAGCGATAGTGCGGACCCTAGGCCTCATTTTAAAGCATTACAATACAGTGTGTGCTCCGTTTTATCAATTGCTACCTTGCTATTTTTTATTGTTCTTATTACAAAAATCAATATCTACTATCATTACTATGCTTTATTACCATATCTTCGCCGAACTAGTGCACCTATACAAATTCCCATTGTATTTGGTGTGTTGGGGACACAAGAGACTTTTTACTATTTGGTTGCAGGGTTGTTTGAGAGAGACCATCTTCATCCTACACCTCCCACGAATTGATAAACCTTAGGTCATACACTTGAGGGAAATTGCTACTGTCCTACAAAACTCTGCGCTTGGAGGCCCAACACAAGTCTACAAGAACAAGTTTTGTAGTAGACATCAACCCCGCTGCCACGGGAGGGTAGGATAAAAGATGGCATGCAAGTTTTTTTCCATAAGCACGTATAACTATATTCGAAATACATGCCTACATTATATTGATGAATTGGAGCAAGTTCCGTGTCACCCTATGTTATAACCGTTGCATGATGAATGCCATCTGACATAATTATCCATCATTGATCCATTGCCTACGAGCTCGTTTCGTATTGATCTTTGCTCCGTTACTTTTCTGTTACCACTATTACGATTGCTACAAAACTGCTACTGTTACTTTTGCCACTGTTACCGCTACTCCATACTACTTTGCTACTAAATACTTTGCTGCAAATATTAAGTCTTTCAGGTGTGGTTGAATTGACAACTCATCTGCTAATACTTGAGAATATTCTTTGTCTCCCCTTGTGTCGAATCAATAAATTGTTGGGGAACGCAGTAATTTCAAAAAAATTCATACGCACACGCAAGATCATGGTGATGCATAGCAACGAGAGGGAAGAGTGTTGTCCACGTATCCTCGTAGACCGTAAGCGGAAGCGTTATGACAACGCGGTTGATGTAGTCGTACGTCTTCACGATCGACCGATCCTAGCACCGAAGGTACGACGCCTCTGCGATCTGCACACGTTCGGCTCAGTGACGTCCCACGAACTCACGATCCAGTAGAGTGTCAAGGGAGAGCTTCGTCAGCACGACGGCGTCATGATGGTGATGATGATGCTACCGGAACAGGGCTTCGCCTAAGCACCGCTATGATATGATCGAGGTGGATTATGGTGGAGGGGGGAACCACACACGGCTAAGAGATCAATGATCAACTTGTGTGTCTATGGGGTGCCCCACTCCCCCGTATATAAAGGAGTGGACGGGGGAGGGGGCCGGCCTCCTAGGCGCGCCCCAAGGGGAGTCCTACTCCCACCGGGAGTAGGATTCCCCCCCTTCCCTAGTTGGATTAGGAGAGAAGGAAGGGGGAGGAAGGAGGAAGGAATGCCCCCCCAATTTGGATTGGGCTTGGGGGAGCGCCCCCTCCTTTGCTCCCTTCTCCTCTCTCCCACTATGGCCCAATAAGGCCCATATACCTCCCGGGGGGTTCCGGTAACCTCCCGCTACATCGGTAAATGCCCGATCTCACCCGGAACCATTCTGATGTCCAAATATAGTCATCCAATATATCGATATTTATGTCTCAACTATTTCGAGACTCCTCGTCATGTCTGTGATCATATCCGGGACTCCGAACTACCTTCGGTACATCAAAACACATAAACTCATAATACGATCGTCACCGAGCGTTAAGCGTGCGGACCCTACGGGTTCGAGAACTATGTAGACATGACTGAGACACGTCTCCGGTCAATAACCAATAGCGGAACCTGGATGCTCATATTGGTTCCTACATATTCTATGAAGATCTTTATCGGTCAAACCGCATAACGATATACGTTGTTCCCTTTGTCATCGGTATGTTACTTGCCCGAGATTTGATCGTCGGTATCTCAATACTTAGTTCAATCTCGTTACCGGCAAGTCTCTTTACTCATTCCGTAATGCTACATCCAGTAACTAACTCATTAGCTACATTGCTTGCAAGGCTTATAGTGTTGTACATTACCGAGAGGGCCCAGAGATACCTCTCCGACAATCGAAGTGACAAATCCTAATCTCGATCTATGCCAACTCAACAAACACCATCGGAGACACCTTTAGAGCACCTTTATAATCACCCAGTTACGTTGTGACGTTTGGTAGCACACAAAGTGTTCCACCGGTATTCGGGAGTTGCATGATCTCATAGTCATAGGAACATGTATAAGTTATGGAGAGAGCAATAGCAATAAACTAAACGATCATCGTGCTAAGCTAATGGATGGTTCAAGTCAATCACATCATTCTCTAATGATGTGATCCTGTTAATCAAATGACAACTCATGTCTATGGTTAGGAAACATAACCATCATTGATTCAACGAGCTAGTCAAGTAGAGGCAAACTAGTGACACTCTGTTTGTCTATGTATTCACACACGTACTAAGTTTCCGGTTAATACAATTCTAGCATGAATAATAAATATTTACCATGATATAAGGAAATATAAATAACAACTTTATTATTGCCTCTAGGGCATATTTCCTTCATAAATTTGGGTTGAATACTCTACCCTCGAAAACTTTTGCGATCCCCTATACTTGTGGGTTATCATGCACATTGTGTCATGGCGTGGAAGTCGGCGTGTGCACCTAAGTAGGCAGGATGCCTAGGCATTCCTAACCTTACATGGTGAAAGTGCAACAATCCCTGGGTGATTTTGGTAATTCCTAACAACATATAGTTCATTGAGCTAATGCTATTTCAAGATAAACATTTCAGGAAAGCTCAATGATTGGCATGGCATGGATGAGAAAAGTGGATCCCTCAAAATTCTAAGGACAAAGGATTGGCTCAAGCTCAAAGCTCAGGACTCTACATATTTTCATTTTAAGTGATCCAAGATCACATTGAGTCCATAGGAAAAGCCAATACTATTAAGAGGGGATGAGGTGTTGCCTAATGGCTTACTTGCTCAAAGTGCTTAGTGATATGCTCCAAAAGCCCTCAACTACTTTCTGACATCCGCATATGTTCCAAACCAAAAGTCAAACTCGGCCCCACCAAATCTTTCTATCCGGTGCCACCGAGTTCAGTTAACATAGCCACTTCTAGAAACCCTAATCCGTTCGGTCTCACCAATAGGGATCTCGGTCTCACCAAGAAGGGGTTGTAATCTCTCTGTTTCCCTTCGTAACGTTTCGGTCAAACCGAGATGAGCGATCGGTCCCACCGAGATTGCAATGCAAACTCTCTGTTTCCCTTCCGTAATGCTTCGGTCTAACCGAGATGAGCGAATCGGTCCCACCGAGTTTGCCTGACCAACTCTCTGTTAGTCCATTACCAAATTGGTCTCACCGAGTTTGTGTAATCGGTCTCACCGAGATTACGTTATGCCCTAACCCTAACAAAATCGGTCCCACCGAGTTGACATGTCGGTCCCACCGAGTTGACATGTCGGTCCCACCAAATTGACATGTCGGTCCCACCAAATTGACATGTCGGTCCCACCGAAAATCCTAACGTTCACATTTTGAACTAAATCGGTCTGACCGAGTTGTATGATTCGGTCCCACCGAGTTTGGTGATTTGTGTGTAACGGTTAGATTTTGTGTGGAGGCTATTTATACCCCCTCCACCCACTCCTCATTCAAGAGAGATCCATCAGAACATGCCTACACTTCCAACATAAATTTTCTGAGAGAGAATGACCTACACTTGTGTTGAGGTCAAGATATTCCATTCTAACCACATAAATCTTGAACTCTAGCCTTCCCCAAGTCGCTTTCCACTCAAATCATCTTTCCACCAAATCCAAATCCTGTGAGAGAGAGTTGAGTGTTGGGGAGACTATCATTTGAAGCACAAGAGCAAGGAGTTCATCATCAACACACCATTTATTACCTCTTGGAGAGTGGTGTCTCCTAGATTGGTTAGGTGTCACTTGGGAGCCTCCGTCAAGATTGTGGAGTTGAACCAAGGAGTTTGTAAGGGCAAGGAGATCACCTACTTCGTGAAGATCTACCCAAGTGAGGCAAGTCCTTCGTGGGCGACGGCCATGGTGGGATAGACAAGGTTGCTTCTTCGTGGACCCTTTGTGGGTGGAGCCCTCCATGGACTCGCGCAGCCATTACCCTTCGTGGGTTGAAGTCTCCATCAACGTGGATGTACGATAGCACCACCTATCGAAACCACGCCAAAAATCTCCATGTCTCAAACTGCGTTTGCACACTCCAAACTCCTCCCTTTACCTTCATATGCAATTGTTTTACTTTCCGCTGCTATACTCTTAGAATTGCATGTGTAGGTTGATTGCTTGACTTGTGCTAAGTTTCTAAAATCTGCCTAGAACTAAAATTGGGAAAAGGCAAGATTTTTATTTGGTCAAGTAGTCTAATCACCCCCCTCTAGACATACTTTCGATCCTACAAGTGGTATCAGAGCTTTGGTCTCCATTTGCTTTGATTTCCATAGCTTTTGGTGGTCATGGCCTTGGTTTCACACATAGGAGAGTATGGCGTCTAGCGAGGGAAATTACCACCATAGAGGTCCTTACTTTGATGGTACAATTTTTTCTATTTGGAAGCATAAGATGAAAATGTTGGGGAACGTAGTAATTTCAAAAAAATTCCTACGCACACGCAAGATCATGGTGATGCATAGCAACGAGAGGGGAGAGTGTTGTCCACGTACCCTCATAGACCGAAAGCGGAAGCGTTAGCACAACGCGGTTGATGTAGTCATACGTCTTCACGATCCGACCGATCAAGTACCGAACGCACGGCACCTCCGAGTTCAGCACACGTTCATCCCGATGACGTCCCTCGAACTCCGATCCAGCCGAGTGTTGAGGGAGTGTTTCGTCAGCACAACGGCGTGGTGACGATGATGATGTTCTACCGACGCAGGGCTTCGCCTAAGCACCGCTACAGTATTATCGAGGTGGACTATGGTGGAGGGGGGCACCGCACACGGCTAAAAGATCAAATCAATTGTTGTGTCTATGGGGTGCCCCCTGCCCCCGTATATAAAGGAGCAAGGGGGGAGGTGCGGCCGACCAGGAGGAGGCGCGCCAGGAGGAGTCCTACTCCCACCGGGAGTAGGACTCCCTCCCTTCCTTGTTGGATTACGAGAAGGGGGGAAAGAGGAGGGAGAGAGGAAGGAAAGGGGGGCGCCGCCCCCTCTCCTTGTCCTATTCATACTAGAGGGGGAGGGCCACGCGGCCCTGCCCTAGCCGCCTCTCCTCTTCTCCACTAAGGCCCACTATGGCCCATTAAGCCCCTGGGGGGTTCCGGTAACCCCTCGGTACTCCGGTAAAAAATCCCGATTTCACCCGGAACATTTCCGATATCCAAATATAGGCTTCCAATATATCAATCTTCATGTCTCGACCATTTAGAGACTCCTCATCATGTACGTGATCACATTCGGGACTCCGAACAACCTACGGTACATCAAAACTCATAATATAACCGTCATCGAAACTTTAAGCGTGCGGACCCTACGGGTTCGAGAACTATGTAGACATGACCGAGACACGTCTCCGGTCAATAACCAATAGCGGAACTTGGATGCTCATATTGGCTCCCACATATTCTACGAAGATCTTTATTGTTCAGACCGCATAACAACATACGTTGTTCCCTTTGTCATCGGTATGTTACTTGCCCGAGATTCGATCGTCGGTATCTCAATACCTAGTTCAATCTCGTTACCAGTAAGTCTCTTTACTCGTTCCGTAATACATCATCCCGCAACTAACTTATTAGTTGCAATGCTTGCAAGGCTTAAGTGATGCGCATTACCGAGTGGGCCTAGAGATACCTCTCCGACAATCGGAGTGACATCCTAATCTCGAAATACGCCAACCCAACAAGTACCTTCGGAGACACCTGTAGAGCACCTTTATAATCACCCAGATATGTTGTGACATTTGGTAGCGCACAAAGTGTTCCTCCGGTAAACGGGAGTTGCGTAATCTCATAGTCATAGGAACATGTATAAGTCATGAAGAAAGCAATAGCAACAAACTAAACGATCAAGTGCTAAGCTAACGGAATGGGTCAAGTCAATCACATCATTCTCCTAATGATGTGATCCCGTTAATCAAATGACAACTCATGTCTATGGTTAGGAAACATAACCATCTTTGATCAATGAGCTAGTCAAGTAGAGGCATACTAGTGACACTCTGTTTGTCTATGTATTCCACATGTATTATGTTTCCGGTTAATACAATTCTAGCATGAATAATAAACATTTATCATGAAATAAGGAAATAAATAATAACTTTATTATTGCCTCTAGGGCATATTTCCTTCAGTCTCCCACTTGCACTAGAGTCAATAATCTAGATCACATCACCGTGTGATTAACATCGATAGTTCACATCATCATGTGATTAACACCCATAGTTCACATCGCCATGTGACCAACACCCAAAGGGTTTACTAGATTCAGTAATCTAGTTCACATCGCTATGTGATTAACACCCAAAGAGTACTAAGGTGTGATCATGTTTTGCTTGTGAGAGAATCTTAGTCAACGGGTCTTTCACATTCAGATCCGTTATGTATTTTGCAAATTTCTATGTCTACAATGCTCTGCACGGAGCTAATTTAGCTAATTGCTCCCACTTTCAATATGTATCTAGATCGAGACTTAGAGTCATCCAGATTGGTGTCAAAGCTTGAATCGACGTAACTCTTTACAATGAACCTTTTGTCACCTCCACAATCGAGAAACATATCCTTATTCCACTAAGGATAATTTTGACCGCTGTCCAGTGATCTACTCCTAGATCACTATTGTACTCCCTTGCCAAAAAACAGTGTAGGGTATACAATAGATCTGGTACACAGCATGGCATACTTTATAGAACCTATGGCTGAGGCATAGCGAATGACTTTCATTCTCTTTCTATCTTCTGCCGTGGTCGGGCTTTGAGTCTTACTCAATTTCACACGTTGTAACATAGACAAGAACTCTTTCTTTGACTGTTCCATTTTGAACTACTTCAAAATCTTGTCAAGGTACATATTCATTGAAAAAACTTATCAAGTGTCTTGATCTATCTCTATAGATCTTGATGCTCAATATGTAAGCAGCTTCACTGAGGTCTTTCTTTGAAAAACTCCTTTCAAACACTCCTTTATGCTTTGCAGAATAATTCTTCATTATTTCTGATCAACAATATGTCATTCACATATACTTATGAGAAATGATGTAGTGCTCCCACTCACTTTCTTGTAAATACAGGCTTCACCGCAAGTCTGTATAAAACTATATGCTTTGATCAACTTATCAAAGCGTATATTCCAACTCCGAGATGCTTGCACCAGTCCATAGATGGATCGCTGGAACTTGCACATTTTGTTAGCACCCTTTGGATCGTTAAAACCTTCTGGTTGCATCATATACAACTCTTCTTCCAGAAATCCATTCAGGAATGCAGTTTTGATATCCATTTGCCAGATTTCATCAAATGTGGCAATTGTTAACATGATTCGGACAGACTTAAGCATCTCTACGAGTGAGAAAATCTCATCATAGTCAACACTTTGAACTTGTTGAAAACATTTTTGCGACAATTTGAGCTTTGTAGATAGTAATACTACTATCAGTGTCCGTCTTCCTCTTGAAGATCCATTTATTCTCAATGGCTTGCCGATCATTGGGCAAGTCAACCAAAGTCCACACTTTGTTCTCATACATGGATCCTATCTCAGATGTCATGGCCTCAAACCATTTCGTGGAATTTGGGCTTATCATTGCTTCCTTCATAGTTTGCAGGTTCATCATGGTCAAGTAACATGACCTCCAGAACAGGATTACCGTACCACTCTGGTGCGGAACGTGCTCTGGTTGACCTACGAGGTTCGGTAGTAACTTGATCTGAAGTTTCATGATCATCATCATTAACTTCCTCACTAATTGGTGTAGGCATCACTGGAACAGATTTCTGTGATGAACTACTTTCCAATTCGGGAGAAGGTACAATTACCTTATCAAGTTCTACTTTCCTCCCACTCACTTCTTTCGAGAGAAACTCCTTCTCTAGAAAGGATCCATTTTTAGCAACGAATATCTTGCCTTCGGATCTGTGATAGAAGGTGTGCCCAACAGTAACTTTTGGGTATCCTATGAAGACACACTTTTCTGATTTGGGTTTGAGCTTATTAGGATGAAACTTTTTCACATAAGCATCACAACCCCAAACTTTAAGAAACGACAACTTTGGTTTCTTGCCAAACCAAAGTTCATATAGTGTCACCTCAACAGATTTAGATGTTGCCCTATTTAACGTGAATGCAACTGTCTCTAATACATAACCCCAGAACGATAGTGGTAAATCGGTAAGAGACATCATAGATTGCACTATATCAAATAAAGTACGGTTATGACGTTCGGATACACCATTACGCTGTGGTGTTCCAGGTGGCATGAGATTGTGAAACTATTCCACATTGTTTTAATTGAAGGCCAAACTCGTAACTCAAATATTCGCCTCTACAATCAGATCGTAGAAACTTTATTTTCTTGTTACGATGATTTTCCACTTCACTCTGAAATTCTTTGAACTTTTCAAATGTTTCAGACTTATGTTTCATCAAGTAGATATGCACATATCTGCTCAAATCATATGTGAAGGTCAGAAAACAATGATACCCGCCGTGAGTCTCAACACTCATTGGACCACATACATCAGTATGTATTATTTCCAACAAGTTTGTTGCTCGCTCCATTATTCCGGAGAACGGAGTCTTAGTCACCTTGCCCATGAGGCATGGTTCGCAAGCATCAACTGATTCATAATCAAGTGATTCCAAAAACTCATCAGCAGGGAGTTTCTTCATGCGCTTTACACCAATATGACCCAAATGGCGGTGCCACAAATAAGTTGCACTATCATTATTAACTTTGCATCTTTTGGCTTCAATATTATGAATATGTGTATCACTACGATCGAGATCCAACGAACCATTTTCATTGGGTGTATGACCATAGAAGGTTTTATTCATGTAAACAGAACAACAATTATTCTCTAACTTAAATGAATAACCGTATTGCAATAAACATGATCAAATCATATTCATGCTCAACGCAAACACCAAATAACATTTATTTAGGTTTAACACTAATCCCGAAAGTATAGGGAGTGTGCGATGATGATCACATCAATCTTGGAACCACTTCCAACACACATCGTCACTTCATCCTTAACTAATCTCTGTTCATTCTGCAACTCCCGTTTCGAGTTACTACTCTTAGCAACCGAACCAGTATCAAATACCGAGGGGTTGCTATAAACACTAGTAAAGTACACATCAATAACATGTATATCAAATATACCTTTGTTCACTTTGCCATCCTTCTTATCCGCCACTTGGGGCACTTCCGCTTCCAGTGACCAGTCCCTTTGCAGTAGAAGCACTTAGTCTCAGGCTTAGGTCCAGACTTGGGCTTCTTCACTTGAGCAGCAACTTGCTTGACGTTCTTCTTGAAGTTCCCTTTCTTTCCCTTTGCCCTTTTATTGAAACTAGTGGTCTTGTTAATCATCAACACTTGATGCTCTTTCTTGATTTCTACCTTCATCGATTTCATCATCATGAAAAGCTCGGGAATCGTTTTCGTCATCCCTTGCATACTATAGTTCATCACGAAGTTCTACTAACTTGGTGATGGTGACTAGAGAATTCTGTCAATCACTATTTTATCTGGAAGATTAACTCCCACTTGATTCAAGCGATTGTAGTACCCAGACAATCTGAGCACATGCTCACTGCTTGAGCTATTCTCCTCCATCTTTTAGCTATAGAACTTGTTGGATACTTCATATCTCTCAACTCGGGTATTTGGTTGAAATATTAACTTCAACTCCCGGAACACCTCATATGATCCATGACATTCAAAACTTCTTTGAAGTCCCGATTCTAAGCTGTTAAGCATGATGCACTAAACTATCAAATAGTTATCATATTGAGCTTGCCAAACGTTCATAACGTCTGCATTTGATCCTGCAAGCGGTCTGTCACCTAGCGGTGCATCAAGGACATAATTCTTCTATGCAGCAATGAGGATAGTCCTTAGATCATGGATCCAATCCGCATCATTGCTACTAACATCTTTCAACTTAGTTTTCTCTAGGAACATATCAAAAATAAAACAGGGGAGCTAAACGCGAGCTTATTGATCTACAACATAGATATGCTAGTACTATCAGGACTAAGTTCATGATAAATTAAAGTTCAATTAATCATATTAATTAAGAACTCCCACTTAGATAGACATCCCTCTAGTCATCTAAGTGATCGCGTGATCCAAATCAACTAAACCATAACCGATCATCACGTGAAATGGAGTAGTTTTCAATGGTGAACATCATTATGTTGATCATATCTACTATATGATTCATGCTCGACCTTTCGGTCTCAGTGTTCCGAGGCCATATCTGCATATGCTAGGCTCGTCAAGTTTAACGTGAGTATTCTGCATGTGCAAAACTGGCTTGCACCTGTTGTAGATGGACGTAGAGCTTATCACACCCGATCATCACATGGTGTCTGGGCACGACAAACATTGGCAACGGTGCATACTCAGGGAGAACACTTTTATCTTGAAATTTATTGAGATCATCTTATAATGCTACTGTCATAACTAAGCAAAATAAGATGTATAAAAGATAAACATCACATGCAATCAAAATAAGTGATATGATATGGCCATCATCATCTTGTGCTTGTGATCTTCATCTCCGAAGCACCGTTATGATCACCATCGTCACCGGCGCGACACTTTGATCTCCATCGTAGCATCTTTGTCGTACCGCCAATCTTATGCTTCCACGACTATCGCTACCGCTTAGTGATAAAGTAAAGCATTACAGGGCGATTGCATTGCATACAATAAAGCGACAACCATATGGCTCCTGCCAGTTTCCGATAACTCGGTTACAAAACATGATCATCTCATACAATAAAATTTAGTATCATGCTTTGACCATATCACATCACAACATGCCCTGCAAAAACAAGTTATACGTCCTCTACTTTGTTGTTGCAAGTTTTACGTGGCTACTTGATGTCTACTACACAACCTTCTTCTTGTCGACGTTGTTGGGCCTCCAAGTGCAGAGGTTTGTAGGACAGTAGCAAATTTCCCTCAAGTGGATGACCTAAGGTTTATCAATCCGTAGGAGGCGTAGGATGAAGATGGTCTCTCTCAAGCAACCCTGCAACCAAATAACAAAAAGTCTCTTGTGTCCCCAACACACCCAATACAATGGTAAATTGTATAGGTGCACTAGTTCGGCGAAGAGATGGTGATACAAGTGGTATATGGATAGTAGATAAAGGTATTTGTAATCTGAAAATATAAAAACAGCAAGGTAACGAATGATAAAAGTGAGCATAAACGGTATTGCAATGATAGGAAATAAGGCCTAGGGTTCATACTTTAGCTAGTGTAAGTCCTCTCAACAATACTAACATAATTGGATCATAAAACTATCCCTCAACATGCAACAAAGAGTCACTCCAAAATCACTAATAGCGGAGAACGAACGAAGAGATTATGGTAGGGTATGAAACCACCTCAAAGTTATTCTTTCCAATCAATCCGTTGGGCTATTCCTATAAGTGTCACAAACAGCCCTAGAGTTCGTACTAGAATAACACATTAAGACACAAATCAACCAAAACCCTAATGCCACCTAGATACTCCAATGTCACCTCAAGTATCCGTGCGTATGATTATACGATATGCATCACACAATCTCAGATTCATCTATTCATCCAACACAAAGGACCTCAAAGAGTGCCCCAAAGTTCTACCGGAGAATCACGACGAAAACGTGTGCCAACCCCTATGCATAGGTTCATGGGCGGAACCCGCAAGTTGGTCACTAAAACATACGTCAAGTGAATCACGTGATATCCCATTGTCACCACACATATCCACGGCAAGACATACATCAAGTGTTCTCAAATCTTTAAAGACTCAATCCAATAAGATAACTTCAAAGGGGAAACTCAATTCATTACAAGAGAGTAGAGGGGGGAGAAAACATCATAGGATCCAACTATAATAGCAAAGCTCGCGATACATCAAGATCGTATCACCTCAAGAACACGAGAGAGAGAGAGAGAGAGATCAAACACATAGCTACTGGTACATACCCTCAGCCCTGAGGGAGAACTACTCCCTCCTCGTCATGGAGAGCACCGGGATGATGAAGATGGCCACCGGAGAGGGATTACCCCCTCCGGCAGGGTGCCGGAACGGGTCTAGATTGGTTTTCGGTGGCTACGGAGGCTTCTGGCGGCGGAACTCCTGATCTATTGTGTGTTCTGGAAGTTTTAGGGTATATGGAGTTATATAGGCAGAAGAAGCATGTTAGGGGAGCCACGGGGGCCCCACGAGGCAGGGGGCGCCGGGGCGCCCCCCCACCCTCGTGGGAAGCTCCCGTATCTTCTGACGTGGGGTCCAAGTCCATCAGGTGTGTTTCCTTCCAAAAATAACTTCTCCAGTTGATTTCGTTCCGTTTCGACTCCGTCTGATATTCCTTTTCTTCAAAACACTGAAATAGGCATAAAATAGGAAATCTGGGCTGGGCCTCCGGTTAATAGGTTAGTCCCAAAAGTAATATAAAAGTGGAAAATAAAGCCCAATATTGCCCAAAACAGTAGATAATATAGCATGGAGCAATCAAAAATTATAGATAAGTTGGAGACATATCAAGCATCCCCAAGCTTAATTCCTGCTCGTCCTCGAGTAGGTAAATGATAAAAAGATAATTTTTGATGTGGAATGCTAGTTGGCATAATTTCAATGTAATTCTTCTTAATTGTGGTATGAATATTAAGATCCATAAGATTCGAGACAAAAGTTCATATTGACATAAAAATGATAATACTTCAAGCATACTAACTAAGCAATTATGTCCTCTCAAAACAACATGGCCAAAGAAAGCTATCCCTACAAAATCATATAGTCTGGCTATGCTCTATCTTCACCACACAAAATATTTAAATCATGCACAACCCCGATGACAAGCCAAGCAATTGTTTCATACTTTTGATGTTCTCAAACTTTTTCAATCTTCACGCAATACATGAGCGTGAGCCATGGACATAGCACTATAGGTGGAATAGAATGGTGGTTGTGGAGAAGACAAAAAGGGAGAAGATAGTCTCACATCGACTAGGCGTATCAACGGGCTATGGAGATGCCCATCAATAGATATCAATGTGAGTGAGTAGGGATTGCCATGCAACGGATGCACTAGAGCTATAAATGTATGAAAGCTCAACAAAAGAAATTAAGTGGGTGTGCATCCAACTTGCTTGCTCACGAAGACCTAGGGCACTTGAGGAGGCCCATTATTGGAATATACAAGCCAAGTTCTATAATGAAAGATTCCCACTAGTATATGAAAGTGATAACTCAAGAGACTCTCTATATGAAGAACATGGTGCTACTTTGAAGCACAATATATGAGACTCGCTATATGAAGAACATGCTGCTACTTTGAAGCACAAGTGTGGAAAAGGATAGTAGCATTGCCCCCTTTTTCTCTTTTTTTTCTTTTTTTTCTTTTTATATATATTTTTTTGCTTCTTTTTTTTGGCCTTTCTCTTTTTTTTGTTTTTTTGGGACAATGCTCTATTGAACACCACACTTCTATTTATTTACAACTCAATTATTACAACTCGATACTAGAACAAAGTATGACTCTATATGGATGCCTTCGGCGGTGTACCGGGATATGCAATGAATCATGAGTGACATGTATGAGAGAATTATGAACGGTGGCTTTGCCACAAATACGATGTCAACTACATGATCATGCAAAGCAATATGACAATGATGAAGCGTGTCATAATAAACGGAACGGTGGAAAGTTGCATGGCAATATATCTCGGAATGGCTATGGAAATGCCATAATAGGTAGCTATGGTGGCTGTTTTGAGGAAGGTATATGGTGGGATTATGGTACCGACGAAAGTTGTGCGGTACTAGAGAGGCTAGCAATGGTGGAAGGGTGAGAGTGCGTATAATCCATGGACTCAACATTAGTCATAAAGAACTCACATACTTATTGCAAAAATCTATTAGTTATCGAAACAAAGTACTACGCGCATGCTCCTAGGGGGATAGATTGGTAGGAAAAGACCATCGCTCGTCCCCGACCGCCACTCATAAGGAAGACAATCAATAAATAAATCACGCTCCGACTTCATCACATAACGGTTCACCATACGTGCATGCTACGGGAATCACAAACTTCAACACAAGTATTTCTCAAATTCATAACCACTCAACTAGCATGACTCTAATATCACCATCTCCATATCTCAAAACAATCATCAAGTATCAAACTTCTCTTAGTATTCAACACACTCATAAGAGAATTTTATTATTCTTGAATACCTAGCATATTAGGATTTTAAGAAAATTACCATGCTATTTAAGACTCTCAAAATAATATAAGTGAAATATGAGAGTTCATCTATTTATTCAAAATAAAACTACCACCATTCTCTAAAAGATATAAGTGAAGCACTAGAGCAAATGACAAACTACTCCGAAAGATATAAGTGAAGATCAATGAGTAGTCGAATAATTATGCAACTATGTGAAGACTCTCTAACATTTAATAATTTCATACCTTGATACTTTATTCAATCAGCAAGCAAAGCAAAATAAAATGACATTCTAAGAATAGCAAACATCATGTGAAGAAGCAAAAACTTAGGATCAACCGATACTAACCGATAGTTGTTGAAGAAGAAAGGTGGGATGCCAACCGGGGCATCCCCAAGCTTAGATGCTTGAGACTTCTTGAAATATTATCTTGGGGTGCCTTGGGCATCCCCAAGCTTGAGCTTTTGTGTCTCCTTAATTCCTCACATATCACGGTCTCCCTAAATCTCAAAAGCTTCATCCACACAAAACTCAACAAGGACTCGTGAGATAAGTTAGTATAAACCTTTGCCAACACCTTATTATACTCTACTGTAGCAAATCACTAGAATTATTATTCAACATTTCATACTAAATTCCTCTGTATATTTAATAGTCCTATCCTCAAATAGAATCATTAAAGAAGCAACCATATGCAAACAATGCAAACATAACAGCAATTTGCCTAAACAGGATAGTCTGTAAAGAATGCTGCAACATCCATACTTACCTAGCTCCAAAAATTATGAAATAAAATTCCCACTGTAGTAAATTTATCATAGCTTAATATGCAAAAGGTTTCAACATTTTATCACATTCTGAATTTTCTAGGGAATTATTGCAACAGCGGTAACTTTCTGTTTTCAAACAGCAACATGAAGACTTGTAAAATATGCATAGTAAAGGCTATCAATGCCACTTTTATTGAAATAATAGATGCAAATCATTGTTATAAATAACAGCAATCAAATCCTAACAAAATAAATTGATGCTCCAAGAAAAACACATATCATGTGGTGAATAAAAATATAGCTCCAAGTAAAGTTACCGATGAACGAAGACGAAAGAGGGGATGCCATCCGGGGCATCCCCAAGCTTAGGCTCTTGCTTATCCTTGAATATTACCTTGGGGTGCCTTGGGAATCCCCAATCTTAGGCTCTTGCCACTCCTTATTCCATAGTCCATCGAATCCTTACCCAAAACTTGAAAACTTCACAACACAAAACTTAACAGAAAACTCGTAAGCTCCGTTAGCGAAAGAAAACAAAACACTACTTCAAGCTACTGTAATGAACTCATTCTTTATTTGTATTGGTGTTAAACCTACTGTATTCCAACTTATCTATGGTTTATAAACTATTTTACTAGCCATAGAGTCATCAAAATAAGCAAACAACACATCGAAAACAGAATCTGTCAAAAACAGAACAGTCTGTAGTAATCTGGATCAAATGTATACTTCTGGAACTCATAAAATTCTGAAATAAATTTATGGACCTGAGTAATGTATCTATTAATCATCTTCAAAAAGAATTAACTAAATATCACTCTCCACATAAAAATGGAAGCAATTCTCGTGAGCGCTAAAGTTTCTGTTTTTGACAGCATGGTCAACAAGACTTCCCCCAAGTCTTCCCAAAGGTTCTACTTGGCACAAACACTAATTAAAAGCATAAAACCACATCTAAGCAGAGTCTAGATGAATTATTTATTAATAAACAGGAACAAGAAGCGATGAACTAAAATAAAATTGGGTTGCCTCCCAACAAGCGCTATCGTTTAATGCCCCTAGCTAGGCACGATGATTTCAATGATGCTCACATAAAGGATAAGAACTGAAACATAAAGAGAGCATCATGAAGAATATCACTAGCACATTTAAGTCTAACATGCTTCCTATGCATAGGGATTTTGTGAGCAAACAACTTGTGGGAACAAGGATCAACTTGCATAGGAAGGTAAAGCAAGCAAAACTTCAAAATTTTAAGCACATAGAGAGGAAACTTGATTTTATTGCAATTCCTACAAGAATATGCTCCTCCCTCATAATAATTTTCAGTAGCATCATGAATGAATTCAACAATATAACCAGCACCTAAAGCATTCTTTTCGTGATATATAATCATAGAATTTTTATTACTCTCCACATAAGCAAATTTCTTCTCATGAATAATAGTGGGAGCAAACTCAACAAAATAACTATCATGTGATTGAAAATTAAGATCAAGATGACAAGTTTCATGGTTATAATTATTCTTTAGAGCATACGTGTCATCACAATAATCATCATAGATAGGAGGCATGCTTTCATCATAATAAATTTGCTCATCAAAACTTGGGGGACAAAAAATATTATCTTCATCAAACATAGCTTCCCCAAGCTTGTGGCTTTGCATAACATTAGTATCATGGATATTCAAGGAATTCATACTAACAACATTGCAATCATGCTCATCATTCAAATATTTAGTGCCAAACATTTTATAGATTTCTTCTTCTAGCACTTGAGCACAATTATCCTTTTCATCATACTCACGAAAGATATTAAAAAGGTGAAGCGTATGAGACAAACTCAATTCCATTTTTTTATAGTTTTCTTTTATAAACTAAACTAGTGATAAAACAAGAAACTAAAAGACTCGGTTGCAAGATCTAAAGATATACCTTCAAGCGCTAACCTCCCCGGCAACGGCGCCAGAAAAGAGCTTGACATCTACTACACAACCTTCTTCTTGTAGACGTTGTTGGGCCTCCAAGTGCAGAGGTTTATAGGACAGTAGCAAATTTCCCTCAAGTGCATGACCTAAGGTTTATCAATCCGTAGGAGGCGTAGGATGAAGATGGTCTCTCTCAAGCAACCCTGCAACCAAATAACAAAGAGGCTCTTGTGTCCCCAACACACCCAATACAATGGTAAATTGTATAGGTGCACTAGTTCAGCGAAGAGATGGTGATACAAGTGGTATATGGATAGTAGATAAAGGTATTTGTAATCTGAAAATATAAAAGCAGCAAGGTAACGAATGATAAAAGTGAGCATAAACGGTATTGCAATGATAGGAAATAAGGCCTAGGGTTCATACTTTCGCTAGTGTAAGTCCTCTCAACAATACTAACATAATTGGATCATAAAACTATCCCTCAACATGCAACAAAGAGTCACTCCAAAGTCACTAATAGCGGAGAACGAACGAAGAGATTATGGTAGGGTACAAAACCACCTCAAAGTTATTCTTTCCAATCAATCCGTTGGGCTATTCCTATAAGTGTCACAAACTGCCCTAGAGTTCGTACTAGAATAACACCTTAAGACACAAATCAACCAAAACCCAAATGTCACCTAGATACTCCAATGTCACCTCAAGTATCCGTGGGTATGATTATACGATATGCGTCACACAATCTCAGGTTCATCTATTCAACCAACACAAAGGACCTCAAAGAGTGCCCCAAAGTTCTACCGGAGAATCACGATGAAAATGTGTGCCAACCCCTATGCATAGGTTCATGGGCGGAACCCGCAAGTTGGTCACCAAAACAAACATCAAGTGAATCACGTGATATCCCATTGTCACCATAGATATCCATGGCAAGACATACATCAAGTGTTCTCAAATCTTTAAAGACTCAATCCGATAAGATAGCTTCAAAGGGGAAACTCAATTCATTACAAGAGAGTAGAGGGGGGAGAAAACATCATAGGATCCAACTATAATAGCAAAGCTCGCGATACATCAAGATCGTATCACCTCAAGAACACGAGAGAGAGATCAAACACATAGCTACTGGTACATACCCTCAGCCCCGAGGGAGAACTACTCCATCCTCCTCATGGAGAGCACTGGGATGATGAAGATGGCCACCGGAGAGGGATTGCCCCCTCCGGCAGGGTGCCGGAACGGGTCTAGATTGGTTTTCGGTGGCTATGGAGGCTCCTGGCGGCTTAACTCCCGATCTATTGTGTGTTCTGGAAGTTTTAGGGTATATGGAGTTATATAGGCAGAAGAAGCACGTCAGGGGAGCCACGGGGGCCCCACGAGGCAGGGGGCGCGCCCTAGGGGGCGCCCCCACCCTCGTGGGCAGCTCCCGTATCTTCTGATGTGGGGTCCAAGTCCATCAGGTGTGTTTCCTTCCACAAATAACTTCTCCAGTTGATTTCGTTCCGTTTCGACTCCGTCTGATATTCCTTTTCTTCAAAACACTAAAATAGGCATAAACAACAAATCTGGGCTGGGCCTCCGGTTAATAGGTTAGTCCCAAAAGTAATATAAAAGTGGAAAATAAAATCCAATATTGCTCAAAACAGTGGAAAATAAAACCCAATATTGCCCAAAACAGTAGATAATATAGCATGGAGCAATCAAAAATTATAGATATGTTGGAGACATATCACTGCTACAGGCTGAGCAAGAACCATTCTTACCTATGCATCAAAACCACAATGATAGTTTGTCAAGTTGGTGTTGTTTTAACCTTCGCAAGGACCGGGCATAGCCACACTCGGTTCAATTAAAGTTGGAGAAACTGACACCCGCCAGCCAGCTATGTGCAAAGCACGTCGGTAGAACTAGTCTCGCGTAAGCATACGCGTAATGTCAGTCCGGGCTGCTTCATCCAACAATACTGCCGAACCAAAGTATGACATGCTGGTAAGCAGTATGACTTATATTGCCCACAACTCACTCGTGTTCTACTCGTGCATATGTCATCTACGCATAAAACCTGGCTCTGATACCACTATTGGGGAACATAGTAATTTCAAAAAAATTCCTACGCACACGCAAGATCATGGTGATGCATAGCAACGAGAGGGGAGAGTGTTGTCCACGTACCCTCGTAGATCGAAAGCGGAAGCATTCGCACAACGCGGTTGATGTAGTCATACGTCTTCACGATCCGACCGATCAAGTACCGAACGCACGGCACCTCCGAGTTTAGCACACGTTCAGCCTGATGACATCCCTCGAACTCCGATCCAGCCGAGTGTTGAGGGAGAGTTTCGTCAGCACGACGGCATGGTGACAATGATGATGTTCTACCGACGCAGGGCTTCGCTTAAGCACAGCTACAGTATTATTGAGGTGGACTATGGTGGAGGGGGGCACCGCACACTGCTAAAAGATCAAATAAATTGTTGTGTCTATGGGATGCCCCTGCCCCTGTATATAAAGGAGCAAGGGGGGAGGTGCGGCGGGCCAGGAGGAGGCGCGCCAGGAGGAGTCCTACTCCCACCGGGAGTAGGACTCCCTCCCTTCCTTGTTGGATTAGGAGAAGGGGGGAAAGAGGAGGGAGAGAGGAAGGAAAGGGGGCGCTGATGAAGCTATGTACCAAGGGTAGGGTCATGGACCTTTCCCAACTGCCCTACCCAAGGACATCTCTAGAAGAAATCACCTTTCAATCGACTTGGAGGTGTTCCACTCGACAGACTGGAAGACACTCGACCAAGAAGCAATCACTCGACCAAGATCCAACCACTCGACGGCCAGGAGACCTAAAGGCACTCCGCACGCTAACGGTCGGTTATTAAGTAGCTTTTATGGTCATCATAGCACTTTATTAGAGGCGTTACCAGTAACGCCCGACCTTAATGTATTTAAAACCCTGCACAACTGAGGGCCGGAGGGGTCCGGCGAACTCTATATAAGCCACCCCCCTCCTCAGTGTAAAGGGTTCACACCCCTGTAATTCATACACACATAATCCAGTCGATCACCTCCGGGCTCCGAGACGTAGGGCTATTACTTCCTCCGAGAAGGGCCTGAACTCGTAAACCTCGTGTGCTTACAACTACTCCATAGCTAAGATCTTGCTTCTCCATACCTACCCCCCTACATTACTGTCAGACCTAGAACCACGACAGTTGGCGCCTACCATGGGGCTAGTGTTTTAGCGATTTGTTGGAGGAGTTGCGATCTTTTCTGATCCAAATCATCATGGTTTCTGGCGGAGTTTTGGTGGAGGACCGCGAGATCCGTCTCGGCACGCTCACGTTCATCGCCGACGACTCCGCTTGGCTTCAGGAGGCTCCGCTCGACGTGGACGCACTCCCTGTCCGCGGGGCAACGCACTTTCGCGCGTGCGTCCGCGGCGTCCTCTTGCGGCAACCGTCGACCCATTATCGGTCGGTTCCTGTGTTGTCCTCCCTCCCTGTTTCCCGCCGCCGCAAGAGCTCTGGTCGATCGAGACTTCAGCGGTGGGTGAGACACGTGGTGGCACGCCAGTCGGCCACCCCTCAAGTCGCGGCGATCGAGCCCGACGAATCCCTCTACACCCTGTTCGACTGGCTCCGCAGAGACCGCATCCGAGTGCGACAACAGTGATCCGGCGGTGGAGGTTTTGATGGTTGATGGACCACCCAGTCCTCCCGGTTTTCCCCGCACCGACGGAGGCGCGGGTGGAGGCGACCCGTCATGTCCCCATGAGGAATATCTCCCCGATCCTCTCACGTCGCTGCAGAGAGAAGAACTTCGTCGCCGGAACATGGATGCACTGCACACTCCTATCGTTGGAGAAACCCCCGAGGCTCGTGCCTTGGAGGACGCGCGCCTGGCAAACTTGGCCGAGCGCACTCGACTTGACGACCTCCAGCGAGCACTCGACGAGCGTGCGCGACAACAGGTTCCAGAATCCAGTCGACGTTAGCTCTTTCCGCCCCCGCAGGTATATCGAACTCCGATTCAGAATTTAGCAGCTGCAGCCCGTATAGCAGAGTCGATTCAGCCTTCCCAGTCGGAGGCCGACAGAGGCTTGTTGCAGATCAGAGCGTTACTCCGGGCAGCAGGAGACCAGAATTCCGCTGTTTCTCAGTCGCGGAACAGGATTCATAGCAGATCCATTGCTGCAGACACAGTCCAGTCAGCTCATAGCCCAAGATCGCCCCTGGGGCGTGAAGGACGTGGGGACCGGCGTAATCAGTACGGGAACCATGAGCAGTATGATCACCGATTTGATCGTGATGATTGACGTCGAGTGCCCACCCCTCCCCCGAGGAGCGGGTCGTATGTGCCTCGACAGCAAGATGACAGGCGCCCTCATAGTGTTGGGCGATGGATTCCAGTCGACCCCAGGGAACCAAGCTTTGATGCGAGATCCATTCTCGTTCAAGGTTTGGTCGACAGGAACAGAGCTCACCGAGAAGGTCACGACAGAGATGCACCTACCAGCAGCAGAGTTCATGCTTCGGGGCCAGAGTGCTTTAGTAGAGCCATCAGGGCCGTTGTGATTCCTCCCAACTTCAGGTTGGCGACTGGGGTCAGTAAGTTCACTCGTGAGTCCAAGCCCGATACTTGGCTAGAAGACTACCGAGTGGCCATCCAGATTGGCGGTGGCAATGATGAAGTGGCCATGAAGCACCTATCTGTCATGTTGGAGGGCTCGATCAGAGCCTGGCTGAATCAGTTGGCTCCCAGCAGCATTTACACTTGGGAAGATCTCGCCCGAGTGTTTGTCACCACATTTGAAGGAACATGCAAGCGACCGGCAGGGCTGACGGAACTGCGGTCTTGCGTGCAGAAGCCGAATGAAACTTTGAGGGATTACATCCAGAGATGGATCACGTTACATCACAGGGTAGAGAATGTGCCTGACCACCAAGCAGTCTGTGCCTTCAAAGAAGGCGTCAAGTACAGAGAACTGAATCTGAAATTCGGTCGAACCGGAGATATGTCTCTGAATCGGATGATGGAGATTGCCACCAAGTACGCTAATGGTGAAGATGAGGATCGACTCAGGAGTGGCAAGCTCAAGTCAGTCGCTCAAGAAACCGGAGGAAATTCCAATCGGAAACAGAAGCGGAAGGCCGAGCCAGCTGCTTCTGGGGAAGCCTTGGCTGTAACTCAAGGAAAGTTTAAAGGGAAACCCAAAGGACCTTGGAACCCCAAGAAAGTTAAAGAACAAGACGGAAATGATGTGTTGGATTTGCCATGTCACATCCACACTGTCTGTGTCAAAACCGGCGGATCTCGGGTAGGGGGTCCCGAACTGTGCGTCTAGGTCGGATGGTAATAGGAGGCAAGGGACACGAATTTTTACCCAGGTTCGGGCCATCTTGATGGAGGTAAAACCCTACGTCCTACTTGATTAATATTGATGATATGGGTAGTACAAGAGTAGATCTACCACAAGATCGGAGAGGCTAAACCCTAGAAGCTAGCCTATGGTATGATTGTTGTGTATGAATGTGTTGTCCTATGGACTAAAACCCTCCGGTTTATATAGACACCGGATAGGGTTAGGGTTACATAGAGTTGGTTACAATGGCAGGAGATCTACATATCCGTATCGCCAAGCTTGCCTTCCACGCCAAGGAAAGTCCCTCCCGGACACAGGATGAAGTCTTCAATCTTGTATCTTCATAGTCCAGGAGTCCGGCTGAAGGTATAGTCCGGCTATCCGAACACCCCCTAATCCAGGACTCCCTCAGTAGCCCCCGAACCAGGCTTCAATGACGATGAGTCCGGCGCGCAGATTGTCTTCGGCATTGCACGGCGGGTTCCCCTCCAAATTCCATGTACCTGTTGAATAAAGTCTGGTTTCTTGTAAATGTTGCGCTCCTTGGCTTCTACGCCCAATAATGGCTGTCTCCCACATGTCAAATGAATATGAAAAGTCCGAGTGTTTTTACATCCACACCCTTAGCCGCGTAAATGAGCCGCCCATTTAAGGGGACGAGGATTTAGATCCAAACCACATCTTCTTCCCTTCGTGAGTGTTCACCAGAGCGCATCCGACAAAGGTCCATTCCACCATGGCCAGCCGTCGCAACTCCTCCCTTCGCCCCTCCATCCCTCAGCCTGGATAATGGGAGAGATGCTCCATCCCTCACAGCGAGCTAGTGACGCTCCAGGCCAAGGGATTTCTCCCCCCCCCCCCCGACCTATATGGTCCCGGTTCAAGCCAGTCTTGCCGTCTATAATGGCGGAGAGCAAGCGGAGAGTGCCCCTAATCCCTCCAAAGGAGAGCGGGTATGCCTTGTCCCTTATCTAATAAGAGGGCTCGGATTTCCAATCCATCCGTTTCTCTGTGGGCTACTGGAGTACTATGGCCTCCAGCTACACAATCTTACGCCCGCCTCCGTATTGCATATCGCGGGCTTCATAGCCCTCTGCGAGTTGTTTTTGGGTGTCGAGGCTCATTTCGGGCTGTGGAAAGAGCTATTCTACCTTGTGCCCCATTCTCGGAAGGGGTCAATGTATCAAGTGGGCGGAGCCGAAGTATGGCGCATCGCCGGGACCGGATATCTGTCCGGAACCCCAAAGAAGGCGTCCGAGGACTGGCCTTCGGAATGGTTTTACATAGAGGACGTCCCGCTGACGGATCCTATCCGGATCGGCCTCCCTGAGTTCGACGGTGCCCCACTAAAGAAACGCCTAAGTTGGCATCCATGGAGCCCTCGGAGGGAAAGTGACAAGGACGTTATTTACCTGATGGGCCGAATAAGATTGTTAGCTCATTCCGGACTGACCATGATCGGGGTCATGGCCGCATGCATCATGCGAGGGGTGCAGCCACTACAGTATAGAGGCCACCCCATGTGGGACTTCAACGGGGAGGACGACACCACCCGCTACGGCCGTAAGGGGCCAGATTTGGCTGCGGCTCTAACAAAGACCTTGTCCGCTTTGTACAAGGGAGAAGAGGAGGATTTTCTCCGCGTCGATCCAAAGGGTGGATTTTCTATGTACAATCCTCCAAGCTGGGTAAGTGGTCGCATCTTGCCCATCCGTTTTATATCCCCATTGTTAAATATTCAGTCTAGCGACTTCAACGCAGGAAAGGCTGCTAAAGAAATAAACAGCCCTCCTCCACAACCCGAGGACCCAGGACGGTCCCTCGACCCGGACTCTCAAGAGGATCCAGACTTATCGGTGGAGCTGATTGATGGAGTGTTCCATCAATTGAGCAAGGACAATGCCTTGGTGGCCATTACGGCCGATTACCCATGGCTAATCCCGGCCTCCCAGGTAACTGAGATCGGAGTCCCAGTACCCTGAATAGGGGTCCGCCCTCTCGTGTTTTCAGTTTCCTGATTACAACCGAGCTTTGCAGGGGAGGTTTCTGAGACGGGAGGCCGAACCTGCGGCGACAAGCCAACGAGGGGCCGCAGGGCCCCATGGGAAAAAAAGAGGTGCAGTTCGGACCGAGACGTCAGCGCAAAGGTATGGCACGCCCCCTTATCCCAGGTGTTACACCTTCAAGGCACATTAACACTCGTGCTCTCTTCAGGACAAAGAGACCTCGCCGGACTAAATTCGGAGAGGCTGCCAATCGCGCCTCCACCAGCCAGGCTCCAAAGCCTCGTCCAGAGGCGGAGGCGAACACAAGGCGCGCACCGGACGCTCCTCCGACGGAGGATGTGGACAGGTTGTCTGCCACCAACTCTGAGGTGGAGAGTGCCATGAACCACAGGCGTCGCTGGACAATTCTTCGCGACGCTTGTTTCTCCCAAGAGGCGTTAGATGCCTTCAAGTCGGGAGATGCGTACCTCCGTGCCGCTCAAAATGGTCTAGCCAGAGCCACGGAGCAATATGTAAAAGACATACGGGTAAGAAAATTTTGGTAATTATATATAGATACCAGTAGCCCCCGAGACTTGAAACAGTTAGAATAACTGATTTAAGGATCATTTGTTATGCAGGTTCTTACAGAAAAGAATTCCCTACTGTCCCAGGAGCTGGAAAAGTGCAAAGCTCAACTTGAGGCCGCACTAGCCGCGGCAGGGGAGCCCAAGGAGACCCCCTCTGGTAATATACACTTCGAAAGATAAGCATTTTGCGAAGCACGACATGGGTGCAAATCTGACAAATGAAATTGCAGATGGCGCCGGATTGAATCCGGAAAGGCAACACCTCCTACGCCAGCTGAAGGCTGGTGAGAAGGTGCTGACAAAGGTGAGGCGGGAGAAGAACGATCTCCAAGATGCCAACACCAAGCTGGGCATTGAACTGAAAGATGTTCGTGCCCAGCTGTCGGACTCCGTTAAGGAGAATCAGCGACTTCGGCGCGGCATATTTAGTAAGTGCTTGAACGAACCTTTGAAAAAAAGGTTCGGCGGGGAAGTCGTCTAATAGAGTAATGTCTGTAGGTGTGCTAACAGGTCGTCCTGCAGAGGAGATGCCCGGTTCTACGGGTGACCTTCTTCCCGAGCTCTCGCAACTGCTCGAGCGAGTTCGGCAGGCGATGCAAGGCGTCGCCCAGGCCTTGTGGCCATCCATCTCCATGCCCGAAGGTCTTGGAGAGCTTGCGGAGAAGCTAAAGGGAGCACGGCGGCGCTTCCGCTTGTGGAAGATATCGGCCTGCCATCAAGGCGCTAGGGAGGCCTGGGCCATGGTAAAGACGCGGTACACAAAGGCTGACCCCAACCACATGGACGAGGTCGGTCCTGTGGGGCCCGATGGGAAGGAGATCCCTGTAAGCTTGTTATACGGCCAAGTAGAATTGGCCGCAAAGTATTCCCAGCAGGACTGTAAATTAGACAGCCTGCTAGATGGAATTGAAGAGGAATACAATCAGTCAGAATGACTATGTAATTTAATTGACATTTGTAATGCCTTCTAGCCGGATTGTAGATCATTTGTCATGGCCGACCTTTTCGCTTCAGCCTCGAGACCTGACGGTCCGGAGTGTGTCCGAATTCCCATGCGGTTATATAAGAACCGGGGAATACATGGAGACCAGGCATAGGGGTCATTAGTGCGTGAACAGACAAGTGCCCGACTAGTTATGTTATATTACATGGTTAGTAAGAAACATCTTCCAGGGAGAATAGTTCCGTTAGGGGTTCCTTTCCCTGGGAGGCATGCCCTAAAGTGCATGCCCATTCCGCGAAAAAGACGCGGGAAAAAGCATCTGGGGGCGCATAAATAAATAAGTGAAAAGATCATCTTTTAGGTCACCGACCGAATATTCCCTTAAGAACGCTAGCTTTCGGCTTCACCCAGTCTGAGGTACACATCCGGCTGATCCGGCAGTAACAATCGCAGAGGTGCTCCCTTTACTGCCTAGCCGAATAATCGGGAACGTAGGGGTAAGCACAGGAGCCAGGCAACCCAACTTGGCAAAAACTTAAGTCATATCGATGCATATAATGGTGAAATAAAAGGTACATGCGGACGTGTAACACATGTGTTGGGCATTAAGCCCGTATAAATAAGCTTCTGTTAAAAGAAGCCCCCAGGTTTAATGAGTGCGAATAGCACGTCATTTGATGAGCCTTTAAAGGCTATAAGAGAAAGGAAGGGGAGAAGGAGAGAAATGTAAGACAGACAGTATATAAAAAATGGACAGAGGAAGGAGACGAACACAGAGTCCGGCGCTAGGCATAGAATCTTCGGAGACGGGCTGCGTTCCATGGGTTCGGCTCGAGTCGGTTGTCCGATGCATCTCGCAGGCGGTACGCTCCACCAGTCAGGACTTGGTCAATTATGAAGGGACCTTCCCACTTAGGCTTGACTTTGTCCTTTTTCTTGTTCGGCAGGCGTAGAATTAATTCGCCAACGTTGTAATTTTTGGCCCGTACTTCTCTGCTTTGGTATCTTCAAGCCTGCTGTTGATAGAATGCGGAACGGGCTTTTGCCACGTCACGCTCCTCCTCGAATGCGTCCAAACTGTCCTGCCGATCGAGCTCGGCTTCTCTTTCTTCCTACATGCGCACTCGAGGCGAGTCATGAATTATGTCGCAAGGCAAAACTGCCTCTCCGCCGTACACCATAAAGAATGGTGTGTATCCGGTGGTGCGATTCGGCGTGGTCCGCAGCCCCCAGAGTACGGAGTCGAGCTCCTCTACCCAGTGCGTGTTAGATTCCTTGAGGGACCGCACTAATCTGGGTTTGATGCCGCTCATGATAAGACCATTTGCACGTTCGACCTGGCCGTTAGTTTGTGGGTGATAGACGGAAGCATAATCGAGCTTGATGCCCATGTTTTTGCACCAGAGTTTTACCTCGTCGGCCGTAAAGTTCATGCCGTTATCAGTGATGATGCTGTGGGGGACGCCGTAACGGTGTACAACCCCGGATATAAAGTCTATCACCGGTCCGGATTCGGCCGTCTTAACAGGCTTGGCTTCTATCCATTTGGTGAACTTGTCCACCATGAACAGTAGGTATTTTTGCTTGTGGGTTCCGCCTTTAAGGGGTCCAACCATGTCAAGCCCCCAGACTGCGAAGGGCCAAGTAATGGGGATAGTTTGGAGGGCGGTGGGTGGCATATGGCTTTGGTTTGCAAAGAGCTGGCAACCGACGCATCGTTGGACTAAGTCCTCGGCGTCTGCCCGGGCCATCGGCCAATAAAAGCCTGTACGGAAGGCCTTGCTTACAAGGGACCGAGCTGCAGCGTGATGACCGCCGAGTATGGCATGAATTTCAGCCAGGAGGTTCTACCCTTCCTCTTCGGAGATGCACCTTTGAAGGACTCCGGTAGTGCTTTTCTTATAAAGCTCTCCCTCATGGACTTTGTAGGCTTTGGATCGCCGCACTATGCAGCGTGCCTCATTTTGGTCCTCGGGGAGTTCCTGCCTAGTAAGGTAGGCGAGGAATGGTTCTGTCCACGAGGCGATGATGGCCATTATTACGTGGGTTGAAGGTGTTATTTGATTGGCAGAGCCTCCGATTGTGTCAGAATGTTCGGCGTCGGGCAGTGCGGTTAGGTCCGGGCTGTTATTGTTCGACTCCCCTTCCCATACTACGGATGGCTTGAACAGCCTTTCCAAGAAGATGTTGGGGGGGAGGGACTACATCGCGTTTTGCGTCGATGCGTGCCAGGACATCTGCCGCCTGATTATTTTCCCGGGCTATATGGTGGAATTCAAGCACTTCGAACCGAGCTGACATTGTTAGGACGGCGTTGCGTTAAGCTGCCATTTTTGGATCCTTGGCATCGAAGTCTCCATTTATTTGGTATATTGCAAGGTTCGAGTCCCCACGCACCTCTAAGCGTTGAATGCCCATGGATACTGCCATCCGAGACCATGTAAAAGGGCCTCATATTCGGCTGCATTGTTGGAGTCTGTGTACATAATCTGGAATACGTATTGAACTGTGTCTCCTGTGGGGGACGTCAAAACGACGCCAGCCCCTAGTCCGGCCAACATCTTGGATCCGTCGAAATGCATGATCCAATTTTAATATGTGCCGTACTCTTTAGGGAGTTCGGCCTCTGTCCATTCTGCGACGAAGTCGGCTAAAACTTGCGACTTGATGGCTCACCGTGGCTTATAAGTTATGTCGAACGGGAGGAGCTCAATGGCCCATTTTGCAATCCGGCCCGTTGCGTCACGGTTGTTTATAATATCTTTAAGTGGTACTTCCGAGGCAACTGTTATTGAACACTCTTGAAAGTAGTGTCGTAGCTTCCGGGATGCCATGAATACCGCGTACGCAATCTTTTGATAATGCGGGTACCGTGATTTGCATAGAGTGAAGACAGTGGACACATAATAGACCGGCTTTTGAAGGGGGAATTTGTGTCCGTCCGTTTCTCGTTCGACGACGAGTACTGCGCTTATAACCTGATGTGTTGCTGCAATGTACAATAGCATTGGTTCGCCAATGTTTGGGCGGCCAGGACTAGGTTTGTTGCCAATATGGCTTTTATTTCATTGAGTCCGGCCGTGGCTGCATCCGTCCATTCGAAGTGTTCGGTGCGCCGAAGGAGGCGGTAAAGGGGTAGTGCCTTTTCTCCCAAGCGGGAGATAAAGCGGCTTAGAGCCGCCACGCATCCGGTTAACTTTTGTATTTGTTTGAGGTCCTTTGGGATATCCAATTGTGACAGAGCTCGGATCTTGGCTAGATTTGCTTCAATTCCTCTACCGGATACAATGAAGCCCAAGAGCTTTCTGGCTGGAACGCCAAAAACGCATTTTTCCGGGTTGAGCTTGATGTCGTATGTTCGGAGGTTATCAAATGTGAGCCTCAAGTCGTCTACTAGAGATTCGACATGTCTTGTTTTTACGACCACATCATCTACATATGCCTCCACTGTTTTGCCGATCTGGTTTGCCAGACATGTCTGAATCATGCGCTGATATGTTACGCCGGCGTTTTTGAGCCCGAAGGGCATTGTGTTGAAGCAGAATGGGCCGTATGGTGTGATAAATGTTGTTGCGGCTTGGTCTGATTCTGCCATCTTGATTTGATGGTAGCCGGAATATGCGTCGAGGAAACACAACGAATCATGTCCTACGGTAGCATCGATAATTTGATCGATGCGGGGGAGGGGAAGGGATCCTTTGGACAAGCCCTGTTAAGGTCTTTAAAATCAACGCACAGGCGCCAGGATTTGTCCTTCTTTGGTACCATCACCAGGTTTACTAGCCAGTCCAGATGTTTTATATCTCTGATGAATCTGGCATCCAATAGCTTTGCTAGCTCTTCTCCCATGGCCTGTCTCTTAGGTTCGGAAAAACGCCGAAGAGCTTGTTTGACAGGTTTGAATCCTTTTAGGATATTTAAGCTGTGCTCGGCCAGCCTGCGTGGGATTCCTGGCATGTTGAAGGGTGCCAGGCGAAAATGTCCCAGTTCTCTCGTAGGAACTCTCGTAGTGCGGCATCTACATCAGGGTTTAACTGTGCCCCGATGGAAGCTGTTTTATTGGGGTCCGTTGGATGGACCTGGAATTTGACTATTTCGTCCGCCGGTTTAAAGGAGGTGGACTTGGATCTTTTGTCGAGTACCACATCGTCCCTATTCACCATGGAGCGCAGCGCAGTCAGTTCCTCAGCCGCTAGGGCTTCGGATAGTGCCTCGAGGGCCAGTGCGGCTGTCTTGTTTTCGGCGCGGAGTGCTATGTCCGGATCACTAGTGAGAGTGATGATCCCGTTAGGCCCGGGCATCTTGAGCTTCATGTACCCGTAATGGGGTATTGCTTGGAAGATTGTAAACGCTTCCCGCCCTAGCAGAGCGTGATAACCGCTACTGAACGGAGCCACATGGAACGTGACCTCTTCGGACCTGTAATTATCCAGCGTGCCGAACACCACATCTAGTGTGATTTTTCCTGTACAGCGTGCTTCCCGACTAGGGATTATTCCTCTAAAGGTTGTGTTGCTTCGCTCAATGCGGTTCCAGTCTATTTCCATTTTTTGAAGGGTTTCCTCGTAAATGAGGTTCAATCCGCTGCCGCCGTCCATGAGTACCTTGGTAAGACAAAAGTCGTCCACTATTGGACTGAGGACCAATGCGGCCGGTGCTCGGGCTATTCGAAATTTAGGTTCATCACTGGCGTTAAAGGTAATAGCCATGTCACTCCATGGGTTTATTGTTGCTACTTGGTAGACTTCGGCAAGGCTGCGGAGTGTCCTTTTTCACATATTATTTGATGCGAAAGTCTCGAAGACTGTTAATACCATATTGGTGTCTCTCGGGTGGCTTTCTGTGGCCTTCGGAATTAGGAGATCTTCGCCAATTTTGGCCACCTGCCAGAGTATCCAACATGCTCTAAGGCTGTGAGTTGGTGTGGCGTCCTTTGTACTGTGAATTTTACAGGGTCCATTAAGCCATCCTTCCAGTACGGTTCCATGCCCTATAGAGGGTTTTTGCTTTTTGGTGTTTGACCCGGGTGTCTGGCGATGATGCACCCTTTTATTTCGGACTGGGTTTGTACTCAGGGCCTGATCGTCCCAAAATTTTATTTCGGTTTTCCAGGCGCTTTCCATCGCACAGTACTTTCGTACAATGGACGCCAAGTCAGCGAAGCGTGTAATATCACGGCGACTTATGGCGTTGAGTATTCCCTTGTCCGTGCAATTATTGCAGACGATTGCGATTGCGTCTTCCTCGCGGCAGTCCCTTATCCTGTTCCTAACCAGGAGGAATCTAGCCCAGTAATGATGTACTGTTTTTTTGGGCTCTTGCCTGATTTGGGATAGATCGCTTATGTTCGGGTGGGTGGGTGGAATTAAATCCGAAGCCTCACCCAATCTGAGGCTCAGAGGCCGAGGAATTTCCGAACTCGAAAATTTGGATTCCTGGATGTTGTCCAATGAATCTAGCCCGTCGCCTGACTCTAAGTTCAGGCCTTGAGTGATATCCTCCCCTCCGCGGGTATCCGGCTTGGAGGGATCGGGAATCCAGACGTAGCTAGTCCTTAAGATAGATGAGGGGTCACCGTACTGTCCCTCTACCACGGCAACGTGATGGGTGACTTGGGGAGAGTTAATCTCTCTCAGATCGGGTTTAGGCCAATCCGGTCGTAATCCGTAGCGACTCCCAGGGCGGCGATGCGATCCAAGAGTTCATTTATGGAGGAGAGATCCATTGGATCTAACTGCTCGGCGAGTTCCGAGCTGACATGAAGATTGTTTTCGATGGCTCGAGAGGTGATCATCGGCGTAGAAGCCGAACATGCGGTCATAAGAAAACCACCTAGCTGGAGGGTTTGGCCGACAGCCAAAGCTCCCTTAGCAACGGTGCCGTATTTAAAGACGGGGTGAGGTATCCTTCCTGATGGCGACGACACAGAGGAACTCTCAATGAAAGCACCAATGTCGGTGTCAAAACCGGCGGATCTCGTGTAGGGGGTCCCGAACTGTGCGTCTAGGTCGGATGGTAATAGGAGGCAAGGGACACGAAGTTTTACCTAGGTTCGGGCCCTCTTGATGGAGGTAAAACCCTACGTCCTGCTTGATTAATATTGATGATATGGGTAGTATAAGAGTAGATCTACCACGAGATCGGAGAGGCTAAACCCTAGAAGCTAGCCTATGGTATGATTGTTGTGTATGAATATGTTGTCCTACGAACTAAAACCCTTCGGTTTATATAGACACCGGATAGGGTTAGGGTTACATAGAGTCGGTTACAATGGCAGGAGATCTACATATCCGTATCGCCAAGCTTGCCTTCCATGCCAAGGAAAGTCCCTCCCGGACACGGGACGAAGTCTTCAATCTTGTATCTTCATAGTCCAGGAGTCCGGCTGAAGGTATAGTCCGGCTATCCGAACACCCCCTAATCCAGGACTCCCTCACACACCTAGAAAGATGAAGAGGGTAAGTTCATTTACCCGAAACATACCACTCGACAGTGTCGGCTCTTGATCCAGCAGTTCCAGGGCAAGCAGCCCAAAGATAAGGAAAAGGAGTCGGACAAAGTTGAGGACAAGGAAGACGGTGATGATGGATACCCCCAGGTCAATTCCACCCTGATGATTTTTGCTGATGTTGAAAGCAAAAGTCGACTGAAAGTTATCAACCGTGAGGTGAATATGGTTGCTCCGGCAACACCCAGTTATCTGAAGTGGTCTCAAACTGCCATCACATTCGACCAGTCCGGTCACCCAACGCACATTGCCACCCCTGGGAGGCAAGCTTTGGTGGTCGACCCAGTTGTTGAAGGCACCCGACTGACCAAAGTCTTGATGGATGGTGGCAGTGGTTTGAACATACTGTATGCTGAGACGTTGAAAGGGATGGGCATTCCGATGTCCAGACTCAGTACCAGCAACATGAGTTTCCGTGGAGTCATTCCTGGGAAGAAGGCTGAGTCACTCGGCCAGATTGCTCTTGATGTGGTTTTCGGTGATTCCAAGAATTACCGCAAAGAAAAGTTGACGTTCGAAGTTGTAGATTTCCAGAGTGCTTATCACGCTATTTTGGGCAGGCCGGCTTATGCACGCTTCATGGCTTGACCATGTTATGTGTATCTCAAATTGAAGATGCCTGGTCCCAAAGGTGTGATCACTGTTACGGGCAATCGGAAGAAAGCAGAAGAGTGTTTTCAGAAAGGTTCAAAGATCGCTGATGCTCAGATGGCAGTGGTGGAGCTGCAGGAATACCAGAAGACTGCAGACCCGAGTGATTTGTTGCGAGCCAAGAAGCCCGCTACAGAATCAGCTTTTCAGTCGTCTGGCGAAACGAAGCCGGCTCACATTCACCCGACCGATCCCAGTGCTTCTCCGACTCATATCTCAACAACACTCGACTCCAAATAGGAAGAAGCGCTCATCCAGTTCCTCCGTGAGAACTAGGACATTTTCACATGGAAGCCTTCTGACATGCCGGGTGTTCCTAGGGGGCTGGCTGAGCACCGCCCACGAGTCGACTCAAAAGTAAAACCTGTCAAAGAACATCTCCGACGGTCCGCCGTCCAGAAGAGAAAGGCTATTGGTGAGGAGGTGGCTCGGCTCTTAGCAGCGGAGTTCATCCGAGAGATCTACCACTCCGAGTGGCTCGCCAACGTTGTCATGGTCCCGAAGAAGGACAAGTCACTTCGCATGTGCATTGACTTTAAACATATCAATCAGGCCTGCCCGAAAGATCATTTTCCTCTCCCCCGCATCGACCAGGTAGTCGACTCGACTGCGGGATGTGAGCGACTGTCTTTTTTAGACGCCTATTCCGGGTACCATCAGATCCATCTATATGGACCTGACGTGACCAAAACAACTTTCATCACTCCATTTGGGTGCTTCTGTTATGTTACCATGTCGTTCGGCCGCAAGAATGCCGGAGCCACATTCATGAGGATGATTCAGAAGTGTTTGCTCACTCAAATCAGTCGGAATGTGGAAACATACATGGATGATATTGTGGTCAAGTCACGGAATGGTTCCGACCTACTGACTGACCTCGCTGAAACCTTTGCCAACCTCAGGAGGTATGATATCAAGCTTAATCCATCAAAGTGCACATTCGGAGTTCCTGGCGGAAAGTTACTCGGTTTTCTCATTTCCGAACGGGGAATCGACACCAATCCAGAAAAAGTCGGTACTATACTCCGAATGAAAAGTCCTGTGCGAGTGCACGACGTCCAGAAGCTTACTGGTTGCTTGGCCGCTTTAAGTCGATTCATCTCTCGTCTCGGTGAAAAGGCATTGCCTCTTTACCGATTGATGAAGAAGTCCGAAAAGTTTGAGTGGACTCCTGAAGCTGATGCAGCGTTTGCAGAGCTCAAAGCTCTGCTCTCCACCCAGCCGGTGCTTGCTGCCCCAATCAGCAAAGAGCCTTTGCTGCTTTACATCGCAGCCACGGGACAAGTCGTCAGTACGGTACTTATGGTCGAGCGGGAAGAAGAAGGAAAAGCCTTCAAAGTTCAGCGCCCAGTATATTATATTTCTGAAGTTTTGACCCCGTCGAAGCAAAGATATCCTCATTATCAGAAGCTTGTATATGGGATTTATATGACCACAAAGAAGGTTGCTCATTACTTCTCTGATCATTCCATTACAGTCGTCAGCGAGGCTCCATTGTCAGAGATCCTGCATAACAGAGATGCAACTGGTCGAGTGGCAAAATGGGCGATTGAACTCCTCCCTCTAGATATCAAGTTTGTGGCAAAGAAAGCTATCAAGTCCCAGGCAATAGCAGATTTCGTCGCCGAGTGGATTGAACAGCAACTGCCGACTCAGGTTCACTCGGAGCATTGGACCATGTTCTTCGACGGTTCCAAAATGCTGAATGGTTCCGGTGCCGGGGTGGTATTGGTCTCCCCCCGAGGAGATAAGCTCAGATATGTTCTTCAAATCCACTTTGATTCCTCCAATAACGAGGCAGAATATGAAGCACTTTTATATGGGCTGCGCATGGCCATTTCACTCGGCGTCCGTCGCCTCATGGTCTATGGCGACTCAGATTTTGTGGTTAATCAGGTGATGAAGGAGTGGGACGTCAGAAGTCCAGCCATTACTGGTTATTGCAATGCAGTGAGAAAGCTGGAGAAGAAATTCGAGGTGTTAGAACTTCATCACATACCCCGACTGAAAAATCAAGCAGCTGATGATTTGGCAAAAATAGGTTCCAAAAGAGAAGCCATTCCCAGCAATGTGTTTTTGGAACACATCCACACACCATCAGTTCAGGAGGATCCCTTCACTGAAGAAGCCCCGCAGCCAAAAAGTGCCACGGATCCAACTGAAGTTGAAGTTCCAGCCGTGGTCGACCTGATCATGGAAGTCTTGGTCATCACTCCCGACTGGACAATACCGTACATCGCGTACATCCTAAGGGAAGAACTCCCAGAGGACGAAGAAGAGGCTCGACAGATCGTCCGTCGATCCAAGGCCTTTACAGTCATAAAGGGACAGTTGTATAGATAAAGCGCGACTGGAGTCAGTCAGAAGTGTATAACACCAGAAGAAGGTCAGATGATCCTTGATGATATCCACTCGGGGACCTGTGGTCATCATGCGTCCTCTCGGACCATTGTGGCTAAAGCATACCGAGCGGGATTCTACTGGCCAAGAGCGAATGAAATGGCGAAAGAGATAGTCGACATGTGTGAAGGATGTCAGTTTTACTCCAATATGTCGCACAAGCCCGCATCAGCCCTGAAAACCATTCCACTCGTCTGGCCCTTCGCCGTTTGGGGACTGGACATGGTTGGACCACTGAGAACGGGCAGGAGTGGCTTCACTCATGTGCTAGTAGCAGTCGACAAGTTCACCAAATGGATTGAAGCTAAGCCTATCAAGAATCTTGATGCTTGCACTGCTATCAGTTTCATCAGAGAGTTGATATTCATATATGGAGTTCCGCACAGCATCATCACTGACAATGGGTCAAACTTCGATTCCGACAAATTCAGAGCCTTTTGCGCCTCTCAGGGCACACGAGTCGACTACGCTTCGGTCACTCACCCTTAGTCGAATGGACAAGCAGAAAGAGAAAACGACTTAATTCTCAAAGGACTGAAACCCCGATTGATGCACGATCTCAAGGACGCAGCAGGTGCATGGGTCGACGAGCTTCCATCAGTTCTTTGGGGATTGAGGACGACCCCGAACTGATCGACCAGAAGAACCCCATTCTTTCTGGTCTACGGAGATGAAGCAGTTTTGCCGAGTGACCTGCTTCACAACGCACCCCGAGTCGAGCTCTACTCTGAAGAGGAAGCAGAACAAGCCCGGCAGGACGCAGTCGACCTCCTGGAAGAAGAAAGAGAAATGGCCATGATCCGATCAGCCATCTATCAGCAAGACTTGCGTCGATTCCATGCCAGAAATGTGAAGAGTCGAGCCTTACAAGAAGGAGACTTGCTCCTCCGAGTGGATCAACAGAAACCACACAAACTCGCTCCTACTTGGGAAGGCCCCTTCATAGTCACCAGAGTCCTCCACAATGGAGCGTACCACCTTTATAATGTTGATCGCCAGATTGATGAGCCACGAGCCTGGAATGCGGAGCTGCTCCGCCCCTTTTATACTTGAATTCTCACTCGGATGAGATGTAATAAGAAAAACTCCTGTAGTTTATTTATCAAAGACAAGAGCGTTATAATTTTCCTAGTGATTGTTATTGTTTTTGTTTACGGGAGAAATCCCCCAGTGGGTGGCTTAGCTACGAATCAGTTTTGCCTAAGTTTGTAAAAATAATTTCCTACCGAGTGTTGAGCCAGCCTCCCACTCGGGGGCTTAGCTGCGAACCCGTTTCGCCTAAGTATTTGAAAACCCTACCGAGTGGTGAGCGACCCTCCCACTCGGGGGCTTAGCTGCAGTCCAGTACTCGCCTAAGTATTTGAAAATCCTACCGAGTGGTGAGCGACCCTCCCACTCGGGGGCTTAGCTGCAGTACAGTACTCGCCTAAGTATTTGAAAATCCTACCGAGTGGTGAGCGACCCTCCCACTCGGGGGCTTAGCTGCAGTCCAGTACTCGCCTAAGTATTTGAAAATCCTACCGAGTGTTGAGCGACCATCCCACTCGGGGGCTTAGCTGCAGTCCAGTGCTCGCCTAAGTATTTGAAAATCCTACCGAGTGGTGAGCGACCCTCCCACTCGGGGGCTTAGCTGCAGTCCAGTACTCGCCTAGGTATTTGAAAATCTTACCGAGTGGTGAGCGACCCTCCCACTCGGGGGCTTAGCTGCAGTCCAGTACCCGCCTAAGTATTTGAAAATCCTACTGAGTGGTGAGTGACCCTCCCACTCGGGGGCTTAGCTGCAGTCCAGTACTCGCCTAAGTATTTGAAAATCCTACCGAGTGGTGAGCCAGCCTCCCACTCGGGGGCTTAGCCGCAGTCCAGTACTCGCCTAAGTACGAAACACATCTCGATCCACAAGGACGACGAGGTGCAGGTCGACTGCCACCTTCTCCATGGGACCTTCGCCACAAATACAACGTGCGCTCCATCCCACTCCGCAAGGACGACAAGGTGCAGGTCGACTTCCACCTTCTCCTTGGGAGCTTCGTCACAAATACAACGTGCGCTCCATCCCACTCCGCAAGGACGACGAGGTGCAGGTCGACTGCCACCTTCTCCTTGGGAGCTTCGCCACAAATACAACGTGCGCTCCATCGCCGACCCGCAAGGACGACGAGGTGCAGGTCGACTGCTACCTTCTCCTTCGGAGCTGCGCCACAAATACAAAAGTTGTCTCGAGTGAAGAACGAGTTCCACTCGACGGAGGATTCATGAAGATATTCAATGATAAACCAAGTTCAGATAAATCCTAAAGGTTCCGGACCACAGATCGAAGTGCTCGGGCATTCAGCCCGAAAGAGTTTAATGGTTACAAAAACCACTCGGCATTCCGAGGCAAATTTAAGGTGGGGCATAAAAGTTTGTTCACTCCGCAGGAGGAGGACTGGCAGGCTCGACAAACTCGTCCAGGTCGACGCCGTCGGCGATCCGAGTGGCTGCAGCGATGAAAGTCTCCATAAAAGATCGGAAGTCATGCTTCTGGGTGTTGGCGACCTTGATTGCTGCCAGCTTATCTTGTCGCACCTCCTTGCAGTGGACACGAACCAAAGATAGAGCCACATCAGCACCACACCAGGCAGAAGATTTCTTCCACTCCTGCACTCGATCAGGGATCTCGTTAAGTCGAGTCATCAGGGACTCAAGATCATTCTCGAGCGTGGCCTCTAGCCAAAGTGCCGTGTCGATCCGTGACGTGGAGACCTTCAGTCGAGCCAAGTAGTCCACAACACCGTCGATGCGAGATTCCAGTCGGAGCAGATTCATGGTAGTTTCATCTTTCACGGGAGAATTGATTGGGTCCAAACCTGGCTCAATCCGCCCAGTCTCCTCCTCGAAGTTCTGGCAAAAACTCTGCATTCACGATCCAAGGATAAGTCAATTTTCGTACACTGAGTCGACAAAAAACATCAGTCAGAATGAAATGTGTACCTTCAAGCTTGATGAAGAACTTCTTGGCGAGGCTCCTCAGATAGCTCTCCAGATCGTCCCTCCTGCGAGCGATGCCTTCCATCTTCTCGTACAGGTTGAGATTGTCCTTCTTCAAGTGCGTGTACTCCTTGTTGGCTTCGTTCAGAGCAGATTTCATCTTGGTGTTCTCTTCTTCCAATTGGCCGACCGAAGCCAGTTTCTGTTCAGCCAGAGCGGTTCTGTCGTCAGCTTCCTTTTGAGCAGCAGCCAAATCCTGATCCTTCTTCGCCAGAGCTTCTCTCAGTTTTTCTGCAAAGAAATGGTGCTTGATTAAGAAAGAGCAGAAGGGTACTCAAGCCTAAGACAAACCAGTCGACAAGCTCGTCTTACCATTGGCGTCGTCCTTGGCCTTTTGCAGCTCTGTCTTGGCCAATTCTAGGTCAAGGTTCAGTTGGATCTGCTGTTTCTCCAAGTCAGCAAAGCGAGCTCCAAGATCACAAGATTTCTGCAATCAGGGAGGAGAAGTTATTTTACAGCGAAAAACGACAAAGACAATAAATACTAAGACTACGGTCGACTGCCCGCAGTCCACCATAGTCTCGGGGACTACACCCAGTGGGTGCACTTTGCGTGCCCCCACCGATCCTGATCCCACTCGACCGGCCCGCCGGAGTCGAGTGTAGGGAAAAAGGATAGAAAGAAGAACTCAGACCACAGTTGACTGCCAGCAGTCGACCGCGGTCTCGGGGACTACACCCAGTGGGTGCACTTGGCGTGCCCCCACCGGTTCTGATCCCACTCGCCCAGACCGAGTAAAAGAGACCAACTACCAGTTCGGTCTACACTCGACGCGGCCAGACCACATCGAGCGAAAGAATCAAAATACAAAGACTATAGTCGACTGCCAGCAGTCCACCGTAGTCTCGGGGACTACACCCAGTGGGTGCACTCAGGGTGCCCCCACCGGTTCAAAAATTCAATCGACGCACCCAGTGGGTGTACAGGTGCAAAGATTTTCGGAAAGAGAGTCTTCAGATAGCATATCCTAACAGAACAAGCGGTGACCAACTGACCTGAACGTTGCTTTGTAGAGCCGAGCTGGCGTCGTAGGCGGCCTGACTGGCGTCCCGCACCGTCTTCATCTTCTCCATCATAATGCCCACCTGGCGTATGGCTTCCTTGGCAGCATTCACTTCGTCCTCTGGGACATAATGGGTCGCAAAAACTGAAGGTGGGTCGACAGAGGCCTGAGCAGTCGACGAAGAAGGCAAGGCGCTCAACAAGGGCACGACAAAGGTAACAGAACCCCGATTGGCATCACCAGCGTCCTGAACGACTGGTTCCGCCCTCGGCGTCGACTGTGGCACCTTGCTTGCAGGAGCTCGCCTATTTTTCCTCGCCAAAGGCCTCTCGGGCTCTTCATCATCATCATCGGGGAGGTCAATAATGTTAGGAGCTGTTCAAAGTTCAATCGACAAAATCACATCACCCAATGGTACACATTGCAGTCGAGTCGACCAAATAAAGACAGAATGGCAGAAATCATACCCGAATTGGAAGTGACCGCATCCTCCATTACCTCATCCTCGTCCCTGTAAGCTGAGGTCCCGGAAGTAGCAGCGCTGCCAGTTCCAAAGTTCGTCTGGTTAAATCAAGAAAAAACAAACAGCACGGGGCGTCGAGTGAATACAAAGGGAGACACTCACGCAGAAGCGACGTGGATGTCAATCTTAATCTTCGGCAACGCCTTCCGAGGCTTCTGCTCTGCAACTTTGGGATGCTTTGACGCTTTCTCAGTCGGGGTTGGTGAAGAGGTCCGAGGACGCTTTGAAGACTGACCAGCCTGAGCAATCGCCTTTTCACGGGTGCTCGGTCGTTCTTGGTCAAGCTTGGATCGCCTCTCCCTACGAGGCGGCGACTCGACTTCTTCTTCGTCACTTGAGTCGTCGCTTTCTTCGTCCCCTTCACCGTCAGAATACCATTCGCCACTGTCGCCGCCGCTCGCCTCTCCTTCCAGGTCTTGCTCTTGCTCTCCATTGGGCATTGAATACATTTCGATAAGGGCCTGAAAGAAAGCAGGAAGAATAAAGTCAGTCGACGCAGTTTAGACAGCTGCGCGAGTGAATTCAGATTACAATCAAAAACTCAGAATCGGACCTTCTCTGGTACATGGGACTGGTCGAATGGAGGAACCCTCCTGGCCCCCCTGGGGTTGTCCTTGTTTCCGGTCATGCCCGACAACCACTTCTCCAGTGTGTCGTCATCGACCTCCTCCGGGTGGATCCAAGTGGAGTCGTCAAGACCCGAATACATCCACATCGGATGGTCTCGGGCTTGAAGAGGTTGGATGCACCGCTGAAGGAAAACCTCCAAGAGATCCATACCGGTGACCCCGTCACGGATAAGCTGGACCACTCGTTCGACCAACACCCTAACCTGCGCCTTCTCCTCCAGGAGCACCTTCAAAGAGGAGGGTTTCCTCACTCGGTCCATGGTAAAAGGAGGGAGGCCAGTCGGCTGCCCTGGCGTCGACTGGTCTTTGCAGTAAAACCAGGTCGACTGCCATCCGCGAACCGAGTCGGGAAGAATCATGGCTGGAAAGGAACTTTTCCCTCTCATCTGAACACCAAGACCCCCACACATCTGAATCACTTGTGTTCTCTCATCACTCGGATTGGCCTTCTTCACCGTCTGAGAACGACAGGTGAAAATGTGCTTGAAAAGACCCCGGTGAGGCCGACAACCCAAGAAATTCTCGCACAAAGACACGAAAGCAGCGAGATACATGATTGTGTTGGGAGTGAAGTGGTGGAGTTGTGCCCCAAAGAAATTCAGAAATCCCCAAAAGAAAGGGTGAGGAGGCAAGGAAAATCCACGGTCGACGTGGGTGGCAAGGAGAACGCGCTCACCCTCCCGAGGTTGCGGCTCGGATTCCTTCCCCGGAAGCCACGCCGATCCATGGGGGATCAGCCCTCCTTCGGCTAGGTCGTCGAGGTCTTCTTGGGTGATCGCCGAGCGGATCCAGTCGCCCTGGATCCAGCCCTTCGGCAGGCCGGCTCGCGAGGAAGATCCACCCCGACTGGTCACCTTCCCCTTCGCGTTTGCTGTCGCCTTCTTCGCCCGCTCCAGAGCCGCCGTCTTCTCCTTCCCCATCGTCGCCGGCGAGACGCATACGGAGCGGCGGCGCTGGGGCGAGAGCGAGCGCGACGAAGAAGCCTGAAGAGGAGAAGAGGGAATGGGAACGCACTATTCAAGAGACCCCGGTCCGACGCCTTATATGAGGTCGCTTCCGAGTGGCTGACTGGTAGGCCCGGGCGGTCCTGTCAAATCCCGTAACAATCGCGCGCGCGATACGTGGCGAAAAAGGTGGCACGGGGATCGAGGCGGCTCCGCCCTAAGCCATCCGATTGCTGCGGCCTCCCCCGTCCCGCGCGCTTCCCAAAATTCGAATCCCGTGAAATCTGCGGCAGCAGAACAACTTGTCAGACGGAAGATCTCCTCCACGCTGTCACTCAGAGCCTTCCAAGTAAAGAAACTCACTCGACAAAAAACTAAGAATGGATCACGGCGACTGAAAAGGAAGTTGCTGTCATCACCCAGGTTCATTGATCCGAAACAAGATATGCTCATGGCATGAAAAATGAGTCGGAGAAGTTCTCAACTCCTTCCCCACTCAAACCTCGATCCATTCAGGGTCTAATGATGAAGCTATGTACCTAGGGTAGGGTCATGGACCTGTCCCAACTGCCCTACCCAAGGACATCTCTAGAAGAAATCACCTTTCAATCGACTTGGAGGTGTTCCACTCGACAGATTCGAAGACACTCGACCAAGAAGCAATCACTCGACCAAGATCCAACCACTTGATGGCCAGGAGACCTAAAGGCACTCCGCACGCTAACGGTCGGTTATTAAGTAGCTTTTATGGTCATCATAGCACTTTATTAGAGGCGTTACCAGTAACGACCGACCTTAATGTATTTAAAACCCTGCACAACTGAGGGCCGGAGGGGTCCGGCGAACTCTATATAAGCCACCCCCCTCCTCAGTGTAAAGGGTTCGCACCCCTGTAATTCATACACACATAATCCAGTCAACCGCCTCCGGGCTCCGAGACGTAGGGCTATTACTTCCTCCAAGAAGGGCTTGAACTCGTAAACCTCATGTGCTTACAACTACTCCATAGCTAAGATCTTGCCTATCCATCCCTACCCCCCTACATTACTGTCAGACCTAGAACCACGACAGGCGTCGCCCCCCTCTCCTTGTCCTATTCGGACTAGAAGAGGAGGGGCACGCGGTCCTACCCTAGCGCCTCTCCTCTTCTCCACTAAGGCCCACTATGGCCCATTAAGCCCCCGGGGGGTTCCGGTAACCCCTCGGTACTCCGGTAAAATCCCGATTTCACCCGGAACATTTCCGATATCCAAATATAGGCTTCCAATATATCAATCTTCATGTCTCGACCATTTCAAGACTCCTCGCCATGTCTGTGATCACATCTGGGACTCCGAACAACCTTTGGTACATCAAAACTCATAATATAACCGTCATCGAAACTTTAAGCGTGCGGACCCTACGGGTTCGAGAACTATGTAGACATGACCGAGACACGTCTCCGGTCAATAACCAATAGCGGAACATGGATGCTCATATTGGCTCCCCCATATTCTATAAAGATCTTTATCGGTCAGACCGCATAACAACATACGTTGTTCCCTTTGTCATCGGTATGTTACTTGCCCGAGATTCGATCGTCGGTATATCAATACCTAGTTCAATCTCGTTACCGGTAAGTCTCTTTACTCATTTCGCAATACATCATCCCGCAACTAACTTATTAGTTGCAATGCTTGCAAGGCTTAAGTGATGTGCATTACCGAGTGGGCCAGAGATACCTCTCCGACAATCGGAGTGACAAATCCTAATCTCGAAATACGCCAACCCAACATGTACCTTTGGAGACACCTGTAGAGCACCTTAATAATCACCCATCACAAATGAGATTGCCAGCTTAGGAAGTTAAAGATGACCGATAGATTCATCATCAAGAAGATCCTAAGAGCCTAGGATGGAAAATATGATACCGTGTGCACATTGATCCAAATGATGCCCAATTACAAAGATCTCAAGCCAACGGAAGTTATTGGAAGAATTGTTGCTCATGAGATGTCACTCAAGGATAAGGAAGAGCTTCACAAGAAGTCAAGTGGTGCTTACAAAGCCTCATGTGATGCTCCCACATCATCAAGTGAGAAGCAAATATTCAATGAAGAATTGAGTCTAATGGTGAAGAACTTCAACAAGTTCTACAAGAGTAGAAGCAAGGAAAGAAGTTCCAAGTCAAGGTCCTACAATGACAAAAGATCTTCTAGTCGTGAGCGCAATTGCTACAATTTTGGAAGACCCGGACACTATTCCAATGAGTGTATGGCTCCCTACAAAAGAAGAGAAGATTCTCCCTACAAAAGAAGAAGTAGAAGAGAAGAATCATCATCAAGAGAAAGAAGGAGTAGAGATGATCGTTATGAACGAAGACCCTCTCGGAGAAGCAAGGACCCAGAAAGAAAGGACAAGTCATCAAGGAGCTACACAAAATGAAGACATCAAGCTCATGTTGGTGAATGGGTATCCAGTTCCAACTCTGACGATCACTTTGAAAGAAGTTATCACTCTGACTCCGAATATACTCAAGATGAAGGTGTTGCCGGACTAGCACTTGTGACAACCAACTCCTTCGACATTTTTGACTCACCAATTGAAGGAATTGGTATATGCTTCATGGCTAAAGGTCCAAAGGTAACACACCCCGAGTATGTTGATTTCAATAGTGATGAAGATGATTTGCTAGGAGATGAGGATTTACTTGTTGACAACTCTAGTTATGAAAACTATGTTGAGATTGCTATTAATCATGATAATCAAGAAAAAATGAATGACGATGATAAGAAGGAGATTGAGTGTCTAACTAAAGAACTAAACACTCTTAAGTTAGCTCATGAAACTACCTTGGAAGATCATCGAGAACTTTTAAAGACTCATGATAAGCTACCCTTCGAAAATCTCAACCTTGAGCAAGAACATGAGTTTTTAAAGGCAATCAATGATGATCTTCACAAGAAAAGTTCTTCTTACATTGCCAAGCGTTTACTCTTGTCTACTTACATGCCACAAGTTAAATCTAGTAACAAGAACAAGAAAGATTCTTCATCTAGTAGTAACAACAATCATGCTAAATCCAATGTTGTTGCTTCTAGTAGCTATCTTGAATCCACTAATGATTCTCTTAGCCAAGTTACACTTGAGCAAGAAAATAGCTTATTGAAGGGAATTATAGAGAAAGGTGTTTACAAGAGCCTTCCCAGAAGTAGGCAATTTGAGGAAATTGTACGCAAGCAAGGAAGACACCGGAAGAATCAAGGTGTTTCTTTTGAACGAAAGATGCCAATGGAGTTGAGTGGGAAGAAGATCAATACCCCAAGACGAAGTTTGTTACTCAACAAGAGAAGTATGATCCTACTTCTTTCAAAGGAACACAATCTCAAGATGATCTTCCACCACAAGACCACAAGCAAAAAGGCAAGGACAAGATTCAAGAGGAGATTGATGCATTTGAAGAAGCACCTAAGGCCTTGGTCAAGTGGGTTCCCAAGACTACATCAAGTTCTACTTCATCAAGTACGACTACAACTCCAAGGATTCCCATCAAGATGGCGTGGATCCCGAAGAAGAAGAACTAGAGAATTCTTGAGGGTGACTCCGCCAACCTACTTCACTCTTATCATTTGGCAAGGACAAGTGCAAACAATTTTCATATCTTGCACCAGTTCAAAGAGTCACAAAGCCTCTTGTTGGTAAGACAAGGGACAAGGTAACCTAATGCTCCCATAGACATCATCTTGTGTACACATCACTCTATGTCTATGGATATCCTTGTTTGTTCCTTGTGGGACTAACCCATGTAGGTATTGAAAGTGCAACTCGTTCCAAAGGATTGCTCCGAATGATCTACATCAACATTGAGCATCCACATATTCAACACCTACATGAAGTCATCATCGACAAAACCCAAGGTTAGTTGATCCCTCTTAGGGGGGGATATCACATCTAGGGGGAGATTTACTCTAATCAATTGAGCTAAAGCAACTCTAATGGTGTGAACACAACAATGCTTTATGTAAAAGTGGCAACCCCACTTGCGCTTAAACGATGAGTATGACCTACGATCAAATGTTCTCAATTGACTCCTAAGTAAATATGCTCATATATAGATGACCTAGTCATCGCCAAATTGCTTGTTAGATGCTAGAGTGCTTGTGCATGCTTTGTCACATATTTCTTTTGCCATCTTATTGTGTGAGCATGTTGGTTGCATATTTTACTCATTCGAAGACATCCATTTGTTTCTTTGATTGTTTGGTATTTTCTCTTTTGCCGAATGGATGGACAAGAATGCCTAAGAACTCCCTCTAGCTATTTATGCTCTTCTCGTCTCAAACTCTATTCATGCTACATCACAAAGTTTGACCAAGTCGGATTCGAACCACTCTGTGTGAGGAGCACTCGGAGTTCCTGATTCGTCATAGACTTAAACTTCCAAAACCTCTTTGTGTATTTCGGTCTGACCGATTCATCCGTTTCGATCCTACCGAGATAACTTAGTTGATCTAGGTTTTCAACCTTGGTGCAACCGATTAGAACCTTTCGGTCATACCGAGTTGCAGTAACTGCCTGCAGTTTTGCGTCTCGGTGCCATCGAGTTGTTCCACTCGGTCACACCGACAGGGTCAGGTTATATATACCGACGGGCCAAATTTTGGAAAATTTTCCGAAACCCCTTCGCCCGCGCATAACCTACTCTGCCATGTCGGGTCTCTAGATCATCCTCTTGTCGCCAGCGACCTCCCGCCGCTGGTCTCTACCACCGTCAACAGAAATCTGCCCTGTCGTTGCCGATGTAGCAAGTTCGCCGCCGAACTAGGGTACGAACTTGATCTTTGTGCTAATCCATAACTCTGATTCTTCGCACATTGCTTTGTCATGATTCTTGCCACGAATGAAATCATCCTGTCTGATACGTCTCCAACGTATTTATAATTTTTGATTGTTCCATGCTATTATATTATCAACCTTGGATGTTTTATATGCATTTATATGCTATTTTATATGATTTTTGGGACTAACCTATTAACCTAGAGCCCAGTGCTAGTTTCTGTTTTTTCCTTGTTTTAGAGTATCGCAGAAAAGGAAAATCAAACGGAGTCCAATTGACCTCAAACTTCACGGAACTTATTTTTGGACCAGAAGAAGCCCACGGAGTATCAGAGATGGACCAGGAGAGTCCCGGGCTGCCCACGAGGGTGGGGGCGCGCCCCCACCCTCGTGGACAGCCCAGAGATCCACCGACGTACTTCTTCCTCCTATATATACCCATATACCGTAAAAAATCCAGGGAGCAGAATAGATCGGGAGTTCCGCACCGCAAGCCTCTGTAGCCACCAAAAACCAATCGGGGCCCTGTTCCGGCACCCTGTCGGAGGGGGGAACCCTCACCGGTGGCCATCTTCATCATCCCGGTGCTCTCCATGACGAGGAGGGAGTAGTTCACCCTCGGGGCTGAGGGTACGTACCAGTAGCTATGTGTTTGATCTCTCTCTCTCTCTCGTGTTCTTGAGGTGACATGATCTTGATGTATCGCGAGCTTTGCTATTATAGTTGGATCTCATGATGTTTCTCCCCCACTACTCTCTTGTAATGGATTGAGTTTTCCCTTTGAAGTTATCTTATCGGATTGAGTCTTTAAGGATTTGAGAACCCTTGATGTATGTCTTGCGTGGGATACCCATGGTGACAATGGGGTATTCTATTGATCCACTTGATGTATGTTTTGGTGATCAACTTGCGGGTTCCGCCCATGAACCTATGCATAGGGGTTGGCACACGTTCTCGTCTTGACTCCGGTAGAAACTTTGGGGCACTCTTTGAAGTACTTTGTGTTGGTTTGAATAGATGAATCTGAGATTGTGTGATGCATGTCGTATAATCATACCCACAGATACTTGAGGTGACATTGGAGTATCTAGGTGACATTAGGGTTTTGATTGATTTGTGTCTTAAGGTGTTATTCTAGTACGAACTCTATGATAGATTGAATGGAAAGAATAGCTTCATGTTATTTTACTACGGACTCTTGAATAGATCGATCAGAAAGGATAACTTTGAGGTGGTTTCGTACCCTACCATAATCTCTTTGTTTGTTCTCCTCTATTAGTGACTTTGGAGTGACTCTTTGTTGCATGTTGAGGGATATTTATATAATCAAATTATGTTATTATTGTTGAGAGAACTTGCACTGGTGAAAGTATGAACCCTAGGCCTTGTTTCAACGCATTGCAATACCGTTTATGCTCACTTTATCATTAGTTACCTTGCTGTTTTTCTATTTTCAAATTACAAAAAAAAAACCTATATCTTACCATCCATATGCACTTGTATCACCATCTCTTCGCCGAACTAGTGCACCTATACAATTTACCATTGTATTGGGTGTGTTGGGAACACAAGAGACTCTTTGTTATTTGGTTGCAGGGTTGCTTGAGAGAGACCATCTTCATCCTACGCCTCCCACGGATTGATAAACCTTAGGTCATCCACTTGAGGGAAATTTGCTACTGTCCTACAAACCTCTGCACTTGGAGGCCCAACAACGTCTACAAGAAGAAGGTTGTGTAGTAGACATCAAGCTCTTTTCTGGCGCGTTGCCGGGGAGGTGAGTGCTTGAAGGTATATCTTAGATCTTGCAATCGAATCTTTTAGTTTCTTGTTTTATCACTAGTTTAGTCTATAAAAGGAAATTAAAAAATGGAATTGAGGGTACCTCATATGCTTCATCTTTTTAATGTCTTTCATGAAAATAAGGATTCCGATAATTGTGCCAAAGTGTTAGAAGAAGAATGCATTAGAATGTTTGGCACTAAATCTTTGTATGATGAGCATGATTGCAATGTTGTTAGTATGAATTCTGGCGCGTCGCGGCAAGTTTTCTTGGTATGCCTTGGTTGGCCTTCCCGGCAAGCTCCTCTTGCCGGGGCCTTGGTTTGAGTACTTTGCTCTTGAATGGTCTTCAAAGGAACCACGGAGGATCTTGGCGGTCACCCGGCAAGCCTTGCCGCGGGATGCTGCGACTGCCCGTGCACAAGTTCGGGATACTAGGGTACCCCTACTCTAGTACACCGACAAAAAACCTATATCTACCATCCATATTGCACTTGTATCACCATCTCTTCACCGAACTAGTGCAACTATACAATTTACCATTGTATTGGGTGTGTTGGGGACACAAGAGACTCTTTGTTATTTGGTTGCAGAGTTGCTTGAGAGAGACCATCTTCATCCTATGCCTCCCACGGATTGATAAACCTTAGGTCATCCACTTGAGAGAAAATTGCTACTGTCCTACAAACCTCTGCACTTGGAGGCCCAACAACGTCTACAAGAAGAAGGTTGTGTAGTAGACATCAAGCTCTTTTCTAGCGTCGTTGCCGGGGAGGTTAGTGCATGAAGGTATATCTTTAGATCTTGCAACTGAATCTTTTAGCTTCTTGTTTTATCACTAGTTTAGTTTATAAAAGAAAACTACAAAAAAATGGAATTAAGAATACATCATATGCTTCATCTTTTTAATGTCTTTCATGAAAATAAGGATTCCGATAATTGTGCCAAAGTGTTTGAAGAAGAATGCATTAGAATGTTTGGCACTAAATCTTTGTATGATGAGCATGATTGCAATGTTGTTAGTATGAATTTCTTGGATATCTATGATGCTAATGATATGCAAAGCCACAAGCTTGGGGAAGCTATGATTGATGAAGATGATATTTTTTGTCTCCCAAGTTTTGATGAGCAAATTTATTATGATGATAGCATGCCTCCTATTTATGATGATTATATTGATGAAAGTGGGTTTGGAAGAGTGTCAGATTTAGGAAGTGATGATCCCACTATTTTGGAGGATGTTGAATCTTATTGTGATAATTATAAAAGTGGATTTGGAGAGGTCATGACTTTATTTAGTAATGATTCCACTATTTCGGAAGAGGTTCCAATTGATTATGAGAACAAAGTTGCTATCTATGATGATTATTGTGATGACTTGTATGCTATTAAGAATAATGATAACCATGAAACTTGTCATCATGATTTTAGTTTTCAATTGGATTATGCCTCACATGATAATTATTTTGTTGAGTTTGCTCTCACTACTATTCCGAATGAGAAGAATTTTGCTTATGTGGAGAGTAGTAAATTTTCTATGCTTGTAGATCATGAAAAGAATGCTTTATGTGATGGTTATATTGTTGAATTCATTCATGATTCTACTGAAAATTATTATGAGGGGGGAGTGTATGCTTGTAGGAATTGCAATAATATCAAGTTTCCTCTCTATGTGCTTAAAGTTTTGAAGTTATGCTTGTTTTGCCTTCCTATGCTAATTGATTATTGTTCCCATGAGTTGTTTGCTCACAAAATCCCTATGCATAGGAAGTGTGTTAGACATAAATGTGCTAGTCATATTCTTCAAGATGCTCTCTTTGTGTTACAATTCTTATATTTTATGTGAGCATCGTTGAAATCATCATGCCTAGCTAGGGGCATTAAACGATAGCGCTTGTTGGGAGGCAACCCAATTTTATTTTAGCTCCTTGATTTTTGTTCCTGTTTAGTAATAAATTAATCGTCTATCCTCTGTTATGATTGTGTTTTTTATGTTTCAATTAGTGTTTGTTCCAAGTAAAGCCTTTAGGACCTTCTTGGGTGATTGTTATTTGATCTTGCTGTAAAAAACAGAAAGTATGCGCTCACGAGAATAATTTTCATTTCTTACCAGAGAGCGATAAAATACCAATTCCAAGCACAGTAGATCATTAAACAAATTTCCTAGGATTTCCTAATTTCTCAGGATTTTTGGAGTGACAGAAGTATTCGTAACCTACAGATTACTACAGCCTGTTCTGTTTTTGACAGATTCTGTTTTCTATGTGTTGTTTGCTTATTTTGATGAATCTATGAGTAGTATCGGAGGGTATGAACCATAGGTAAGTTGGAATACAGTAGATATTACACCAATATGAATTTAGAATGAGTTCACAACAGTACCTAAGTGGTGATTTATTTTCTTATACTAACGGAGCTTACGAGTTTTCTGTTAAGTTTTGTGTTGTGAAGTTTTCAAGTTTTGGGTAAAGATTCGATGGACTATGGAATAAGGAGTGGAAAGAGCCTAATCTTGGGGATGACCAAGGCACCCCAAGGTAATATTCAAGGACAACCAAAAGCCTAAGCTTGGGGATGCCCCGGAAGGCATCCCCTCTTTCGTCTTCGTTCATCGGTAACTTTACTTGGAGCTATATTTTTATTTACCACATGATATGTGTTATGCTTCGAGCGTCATTTTATATTATTTAGTTTTGCTTGCTGCTTGAATAAAATACCAAGATCTGAAATTCTTAAATGTTAGAGAGTCTTCATATAGTTGCATAATTATTCGACTACTCATTGATCTTCACTTATACCTTTCGGAGTAGTTTGTTGGTGCTCTAGTGCTTCACTTATATCTTTTTAGAGCACGGTGGTGGTTTTATTTTATAGAAATTAATGAACTCTCATACTTCACTTATATCATTTTTAGAGTCTTTAGAACAGCATGGTAGTTTGCTTTGGTTATGAAACTAGTCCTAATATGATGGGCATCCAAGAGGGATATAATAAAAACTTTCATATAATGTGCGTTGAATACTATGAGAAGTTTGATACTTGATGATTGCTTTGAGATATGGAGATGGTAATGTTAGAGTCATGCTAGTGAGTAGTTGTGAATTTGAGAGATACTTGTGTTAAAGTTTGTGATTGCCGTAGCATGCATGTATGGTGAACCGTTATGTGATGAAGTCAGAGCATGATTTATTTATTGATTGTCTTCCTTATGCGTGGCGGTCGGGGACAAGCGATGCTCTTTTCCTACCAATCTATCCCCAAGGAGCATGCACGTAGTACTTTGTTTCGATAACTAATATAGTTTTGCAATAAGTATGTGAGTTCTTTATGATTAATGTTGAGTCCATTGATTATACGCACTCTCACCCTTCCACCATTGCTAGCCTCTCTTGTGTCGTGCAATTTTAGCCAGTACCATATCACCCACCATTACCTTCCTCAAAACAACCACCATATCTACCTATTATGGCATTTCCATAGCCATTCCTAGATATATTGACATGCAACTTTCCACCGTTCCGTTTATTATGACACACTCCATCATTGTCATATTGCTATGCATGATCATGTAGTTGACATCGTATTTGTGGCAAAGCCACCATTCATAATTCTTTCATACATGTCACTCATGAGTCATTGCACATCCCGGTACACCACCGGAGGCATTCATATAGAGTCATATCTTGTTCTAAGTATCGAGTTGTAATTCTTGAGTTGTAAGTACGTAGAAGTGTGATGATCATCATTATTAGAGCATTGTCCTAGTGAGGAAAGGATGATGGATACTATGATTCCCCCACAAGTCGGGATGAGACTCCGGACGAAAAAAAGAAGGGAAAGGCCAAAAAAAGAGAAGGCCGAAAAAAACGAAAAAAAATATGAGAGAAAAAGAGAGAAGGGACAATGCTACTATCCTTTTACCACACTTGTGCTTCAAAGTAGCACCAAGATCTTCATGATAAAAAGTATCCTATGTTGTCACTTTCATATACTAGTGGGAATCTTTCATTATAGAACTTGGCTTGTATATTCCAATGATGGGCTTCCTCAAGATGCCATAGGTCTTCGTGAGCAAGCAAGTTGGATGCACACCCACTAGTTTCTTTTGTTGAGCTTTCATACACTTATAGATCTAGTGCATCCGTTGCATGGCAATCCCTACTCACTCTCATTAATATCTATTGATGGGCATCTCCATAGCCCGTTGATACGCCTAGTTGATGTGAGACTATCTTCTCCTTTTTGTCTTCTCCACAACCACCATTCTATTCCACCTATAGTGCTATGTCCATGGCTCACGCTCATGTATTGCGTGAAGATTTAAAAGGTTTGATAACATAAAAAGTGTGAAAAAATTTCTTGGCTTGTCATCGGGGTTGTGCATGATTTAAATATTTTGTGTGAAGAAGATAGAGCATAGCCAGCCTATATGATTTTGTAGGGATAGCTTTATTTGGCCATGTTATTTTGAGAAGACATGATTGCTTAGTTAGTATGCTTGAAGTATTATTATTTTTATGTCAATATTAAACTTTTGTCTTGAATCTTATGGATCTGAATATTCTTGCCACAATAAAGAAAAATACATGGATAAATATGTTAGGTAGCATTCCACATCAAAAATTCTGTTTTTATCATTTACCTACTCGAGGATGAGCATGAATTAAGCTTGGGGATGCTTGATACGTCTCCAACGTATCTATAATTTTTGATTGTTCCATGCTATTATATTATCAACCTTGGATGTTTTATATGCGATTTTATATGATTTTGGGGACTAACCTATTAACCTAGAGCCCAGTGCCAGTTTCTGTTTTTTCCTTGTTTTAGAGTATGGCAGAAAAGGAAAATCAAACGGAGTCCAATTGACCTGAAACTTCACGGGACTTATTTTTGGACCAGAAGAAGCCCACAGAGTATAGGAGATGGACTAGGAGAGTCCTGGGCCGCCCACGAGGGTGGGAGCGCGCCCACCCCCCTGGGCGCGCCCTCCACCCTCGTGGACATCTCGGAGATCCACCGACGTACTTCTTCCTCCTATATATACCCATATACCCTAAAAACTCCAGGGAGCAGAATAGATTGGGAGTTCCGCCGCCGCAAGCCTGTGTAGCCACCAAAAACCAATCGGGACCCTGTTCCGGCACCCTGTCGGAGGGGGGAACCCTCACCGGTGGCTATCTTTATCATCCTGGTGATCTCCATGACGAGGAGGGAGTAGTTCACCCTCGGGGCTGAGGGTATGTACCAGTAGCTATGTGTTTGATCTCTCTCTCTCTCTCTCTCTCGTGTTCTTGAGGTGATACGATCTTGATGTATCACGAGCTTTGCTATTATAGTTGGATCTTATGATGTTTCTCCCCCTCTACTCTCTTGTAATGGATTGAGTTTTCCCTTTGAAGTTATCTTATCGGATTGAGACTTTAAGGATTTGAGAACACTTGATGTATGTTGTGCGTGGGATACCCGTGGTGACAATGGGGTATTCTATTGATCCACTTGATGTATGTTTTGGTGATCAACTTGCGGGTTCCGCCCATGAACCTATGCATAGGGGTTGGCACACATTTTTGTCTTGACTCTCCGGTAGAAACTTTGGGGCACTCTTTGAAGTACTTTGTGTTGGTTTGAATAGATGAATCTGAGATTGTGTGATGCATATCGTATAATCATACCCACGGATACTTGAGGTGACATTGGAGTATCTAGGTGACATTAGGGTTTTGGTTGATTTGTGTCTTAAGGTGTTATTCTAGTACGAACTCTATGATAGATTGAATGGAAAGACTAGCTTCATGTTATTTTACTACGGACTCTTGAATAGATCGATCAGAAAGGATAACTTTGAGGTGCTTTCGTACCCTACCATAATCTCTTCGTTTGTTCTCCTCTATTAGTGACTTTGGAGTGACTCTTTGTTGCATGTTGAGGGATAGTTATATGATCCAATTATGTTATTATTGTTGAGAGAACTTGCACTAGTGAAAGTATGAACCCTAGGCCTTGTTTCAACGCATTGCAATACCGTTTACGCTCACTTTTATCATTAGTTACCTTGCTGTTTTTATATTTTCAGATTACAGAACCCTATATCTACCATCCATATTGCACTTGTATCACCATCTCTTCGCCAAACTAGTGCACCTATACAATTTACCATTGTATTGGGTGTGTTGGGGACACAAGAGACTCTTTGTTATTTGGTTGCAGGGTTGCTTGAGAGAGACCATCTTCATCCTACGCCTCCCACGGGTTGATAAACCTTAGGTCATCCACTTGAGGGAAATTTGCTACTGCCCTACAAACCTCTGCACTTGGAGGCCCAACAACGTCTACAAGAAGGTTGTGTAGTACACATCACTGTCCAGCGAAAATGTCCCGTAGATTAGTTTTGATTTGAAAATTTAGGGTTAGGTCTCCGCCGAATTCATCTTGGACCGACCAAGTTGTAGAAATCGGTCTCACCGATTTGGCTTAGGCCATTGCACATGCGTTTTCAGTCTGACCAAAAATTGTAAATCGGTGTGACCGAGTTCAATTCTCTGTGAAACCCTAGCAGTCTCGGTGCCACCGAATTATGACTCGATCTGACCGAGTTCACTAGTTTAGGTTCCAAAAGCTGCTTTGGTATCACCGAGTTTACAAATCGGTAGATCCGAAATGCTTTCTGTGAAGAACTAAAACTAAGTTTTTGAGTCAATTGTTTTGCAAAACTCATGTACTTTGTGATGCTCATCTACTCTACCTCATCTATAATCTATTCACAGGGTCTGTTGACAGTTTGCCTACAAGATGTCTGATCAAAGTGATAGCCAGAACAAGTCTGAGGAGTAGGTTCAACTGAGTGAGGGCACTAGTCCCTCCAGTTCTTCTGATGATGGCAGCAGGAGCACACCAAGTAACTTGCCAAAGGCTGCTACCAGGACAAGCAAGAAGAGAACTTCTAATTCAGAGGATGAAGATTATGTGGCTGTTGAGGAAGAGGCCACTTCAAAGAAAAAGGTGCTGAAAAAGGAGTATGGCTCAGCTGCTACAGTCAAGCGAGGGATGCATAAGAAGGCACCAGCAAAGAGAGTCCCCATGTCTAAGGCCAGAGCATCCACTGCTGAAACCTCCAAGCCATCTGAAGGGGCAGTTGGAGAAGGCAAGAAAAGGAAGGAAAGGGTCAAGAAGACCATTGCTAGAGTGCTTAGGAGATCATCAATTATGAGGGATGATGATGAAGAGGAAGAGGATGTCGCACCAGCACCCAAAGCTCAAAAGCTTATGGGAGATGCAATCAGATCAGGGGCTGCTCCATCTAAGCCCAAAGCTGCTCCCAAGGCAGCTGCTCCAGCTCAGAAGCCCAAGAGAAGCACTAGAAGCATTTCTGCTGAGGAAAAGAACAAGGCCCCAGTGCTTGAAGCCGCTGAAGAAGAAGATGACTCAGCTGTGTTGAGGAAGATGAAACCCAAGATCCCTGACCATAATGATGCTCATCCAGTTGCAAAAAACATGAAAATCAGGAAGGATGCATGATTGAGACTATGGAGACAGTCTGATCCATATGCTATCAGGAGAAGAACTGTTGTGGACTACATATTTCACACTAAGGAACAACAGGACTTTTATGAGACAGTGTTGCTTGACAAGAAGCCCATTGTATGTGATATGAAATGGGTGGATTGGGAATACATCCAGAAGAATGAAGATCACTATCCTGGAGTGTATGACAACTTCAAGGCATGTGGGGTTGATGAATTCGTTGCACAAAAGCTCACCAAGTGGAATGATGAGCTGATCATGCAGTTCTACTCCACTGCCCATTTCTATCCAGATGGGTAGATCGTTTGGATGTCTGAGGGTACTAGTTACCAATCTTCTGTTGATGAATGGGCTCAGTTGATCAATGACCCAAAAGAAAGTGAGGATGACTTGGATGTTTATGCTGAGAAGAAGAAAGACCACAACACTATGGCCAACATGTACAAAGAGATCCCAGATGCTGCTTTGGATACACATAAGTTTGGATCTGTCCACTACTTGTTGTCTGGTATGCCTACCATAAACTGGATTCTAAGGCACACACTGCTACCCAGGTCAGGTGATCACAAGATGATCAGAGGATATGCTATAAACTTGTTGTACATATTTGATGTCCCACAGAAGTTCAAGGTCATGAGTTTGATTGTTGAGACAATCAAGAGGACTGCTGCTGACCAGAATAGAAGTTGTTGGTATGCCCCACAAATTCAGGAGCTCATCAACTCAAAGATGGGCAAAGGCACATATCTTTTGGATAAGGAGCACCTGTCCATCTACCCTGATTTTGAAGACAATACTGTTGTAATGACTGAGGAACATCCATCATCTGTGCAAGCACATGAGAAGAGAGAGAAGGCAAGGGCAGAGAAATCTGCAAGGATGCCAACTGCTAAAGAGGCATCTCATGCCTTCTTGAAGACCAAGCAAGATCATCTTGGATATCTGATTCAAGCTACACTGAGAATTGAGAAGGGCTTGGCCACCCTGACTCAGAACCAGGAGAGTTTGGAGAGGATCGTTGAGCAAAAATTCTATGATTTGGATGTCAAGGTAACTAAGATTCAATCTGCAGTTGAGCAGCTATAGGAGGAAGAAGAGGAGAAGAAGGGCAAGTCTATCACTGATGCTTTCAAGCGAGTGCCACGAGGTCCAAGGTCTGCTGCAGTGCCAGTCACAGATACTAGAACTTCAGTGTGAGCACCAGTAGCCATAGCTCCAGTGCCACCTCCATCACCCACTCCATCAGCTCCAACTACTTCATCGAAAGCTTTCGTCCTTGGAGTCCTATCAACACCACCTCCCGAAGATCAAGCCTGAGAGTCGTTTAGCACTATGCATTTTTGAACTTTTTGGTAACTTGTTGCCAAAGGGGAGAAAAATGTATAGATCATAGGCTTCGAGAGAGAGCGTTGTTCTTTTATCTCTCTTGCTATTTTGGTTGAACTTCTTTACTGAGTGCTTGTGTGAGATACTTTATGTCCTTGTGAGATACTTGTTGATCATGTGGTTGATCATATGCTACCATTAATGTTTGGTTGAATGATGCTATCCTTTATATTCCATACATGATCATTCACTTGCTTGGTGATGAGTGCATGCTTTTAATCTCTATCATTTTGAGCGCTCCACCAAGATGTATGTGACAAGGAAGAGTAACCCATGATCCTAATCGATTGTGCATTTGCATTCAAAAGCAAATTTTAAATATTGCACAAATTTAGGGAGAGCTCTTGCTTATCACATACTTCTCAAAGCGATGATGTTTTTACAATCTTATTTATCATTTGTCAAAGCTTTGATCTATATGTTGTCATCAATTACCAAAAATGGGGAGATTGAAAGTGCAACTATCCCTGGGTGGTTTTGGTAATTCCTAACAACATATAGTTCATTGAGCTAATGCTATTTCAAGATAAACATTTCAGGAAAGCTCAATAATTGGCATGGCATGGATGAGAAAAGTGGATCCCTAAAAATGCTAAGGACAAAGGATTGGCTCAAGCTCAAAGCTCAGGACTCTACATCTTTTCATTTTAAGTGATCTAAGATCACATTGAGTCCATAGGAAAAGCCAATACTATTAAGAGGGGATGAGGTGTTGCCTAATGGCTTACTTGCTCAAAGTGCTTAGTGATATGCTCCAAAAGCCCTCAACTACTTTCTCACATCTGCATATGTTCCAAACCAAAAGTCAAACTCGGCCCCACCGAATCTTTCTATCCGACGCCACCGAGTTCAGTTAACATAGCCACTGCCATAAACCCTAATCCATTCGGTCTCACCGATAGGGATCCCGGTCTCACCGAGATGGGATTGTAATCTCTCTGTTTCCCTTCATAACATTTTGGTCAAACCGAGATGAGTGATCGGTCCCACCGAGATTGCAATGAAAACTCTCCGTTTCCCTTCCGTAACGTTTCGGTCCAACCGAGATGAGCGAATCGGTCCCACCGAGTTTGCCTGACCAACTCTTTGTTAGTCCATTACCAAAATCGGTCTCACTGAGTTTGTGTAATCGGTCTCACCGAGATTACGTTATGCCCTAACCCTAACAAAATCGGTCCCACCAAGTTGACATGTCGGTCCCACCGAAAATCCTAACGTTCACATTTTGAATTAAATCGGTCTGACCGAGTTGTATGATTCGGTCCCACCGAGTTTGGTGATTTGTGTGTAACAGTTAGATTTTGTGTGGAGGCTATTTATACCCCTCCACCCACTCCTCATTCAAGATAGAGCCATCAGAACATGCCTACACTTCCAACATACATTTTGTGAGAGAGAGAGAACCACCTACACTTGTGTTGAGGTCAAGATATTCCGTTCCAACCACATAAATCTTGATCTCTAGCCTTCCCCAAGTCGCTTTCCACTCAAATCATCTTTCCACCAAATCCAAATCCCGTGAGAGAGAGTTGAGTGTTGGGGAGACTATCATTTGAAGCACAAGAGCAAGGAGTTCATCATCAATACACCATTTATTACCTCTTGGAGAGTGGTGTCTCCTAGATTGGTTAGGTGTCACTTGGGAGCCTCCGTCAAGATTGTGGAGTTGAACCAAGAAGTTTGTAAGGGCAAGGAGATCGCCTACTTCGTGAAGATCTACCCAAGTGAGGCAAGTCCTTCGTGGGCGACGACCATGGTGGGATAGACAAGGTTGCTTCTTCGTGGGTGGAGCCCTCCGTGGACTCGTGCAGCCGTTACCCTTCGTGGGTTGAAGTCTCCATCAACGTGGACGTAACGATAGCACCACCTATTGGAACCACGCCAAAAATCTCCGTGTCTCAAATTGCGTTTGCACACTCCAAACCCCTTCCTTTACCTTCATATGCAATTGTTTTACTTTCCGCTGCTATACTCTTAGAATTGCATGTGTAGGTTGATTGCTTGACTTGTGCTAAGTTGCTAAAATCTGCCTAGAACTAAAATTGGGAAAAGGCTAGATTTTTATTTGGTCAAGTAGTGTAATCACCCCCTAGACATACTTTCGATCCTACACATGGTTAAATGTTGCAATGCAAGCACGGTGGCCTTGGCTCCAACGATCGGACCCCACAAGGCCATGGGAGGAATTCAGAATCAATGAGTCGGAGGAGTCTAGGCAACTGTTTCGGGCTGCTGCTAGATCAAGGATAGGAGATGGAAGGTACAAGATATTTTGGGAAGATCATTGGCTGCAGTGCTAGGCCAAGGGTGTGTGCAACGCACACGGTGCACCATGCATTGTCAGAAGGCACATGGACTAGGGATGTTATCTCGGAAGTCACACCAGTATTGCTGCAGGACTACCCGACACAATGGACGACGACCATGAGGGAAACACTCGATGAGGAGCAGCGTGACTCCATCGCTTAGGATTGGGAGACAGATGGTTTCTTCTCTACTAGTTCATTGGATGCACTGTTTAAGATATAAACCATTTTGAATAAACAGATCTACGAAAAAGGGAAAACTCACAGGTTGCGACAAGTGCCGCACATGCAGCGCACCACTTTTCACAATCTAAGGAGGTGGAGTGATCTTTCGAAGGAGTACTCCTTAATAAGTGATTTCGAGGTCCTCCAGGGTAAAACCATATGTCACATTAAGCGCCTATGCGACAATGTTTTGGGTCAGGGAAGTGATACCCATAACTGAGTTCACGTGGAAGTCCAAGGCCCTCTCTAGTGTAGGTCCTTCACGTGGCTAGCACTACGGAATAGGTGTTGGACATTGGACCGCCTCACAGGGCGGGGACTAGATCATTAGGACGCTTGTCCTTTTTGTGATCAAGAGGAGGAGACCATAAATCACATCTTGCTAGACTGCATGTTTACATGAGAGATTTGGAACGTTACTTGTCGGGCTTTGGGCAAACAAGAGTGGATACCATCAAGGGGAGAGACTCATGAAATGGTGCCAAGGCAAGATTGGCACGAGGCAAAGCAAGAAGGATGCGTGAGCAATCATTATACTTGTAATGTGGGACAGAAGGGCACTTACCCCTAAACTAGATTACTCTTCTTCTTCCTATGATAAAGCGGGGGCTGAAAGGGACTCTTTAAAGTACTTCAACATTATCACTGGACTTTCGTGTCAATCCAACCGGAGGAGGGAAATCGGGAGTGACGAAGGAAACACCACATATGCTAGAGCATGCAAAATACATGGAGCCATGGAGATTGCGTCTCACCTTCTCAAGTCGTTGGAGTAGAGCCGTCTTAAACTGCTTGACTCCACGACCGATAGAATTCTGATCCAGCCGATATGCCTTCTCGAATGCGTAAAAATGGCCTATGTTCGCAACAAAAAAGAAAAGAAAAATAAAGCGAGCAAAACGCTAGAAAACTTCCATTTACTTTGCAGGATGTAGTAGAAACTAGAAACCAATTACCCGAGTCCCCATTCGTTTGGTTTCAAACTCTGATTCAAACAGGAGGAGTACGCCATGCTAATGTGCCTTGGATGATCCACATCTTTGGGTCAGGCGCTGATGAGGGAATGTTATACGCCTGGTGGGTTCTCCTCGAAGAAGAATGAAGGACGCCATGGAGGTGGCTATTCCGAGGCATATTGTATATATATCCGTTAGCATCTTCTATCCGAGAGTTGGGATGACTTCGTTAGTTTCGGTCGGGAGCCGGACGGTATGGACCTACAACCCTTGCTTGTGGAGTAGCTGCAGAGCTAACCTTTGTTCTATTGGTTTGGGTTTTGTTGACTTATTGCTTTCCAGCAAAGCGTGTCGGCCCTATCTCTAAAGCACCAAACTTCCACATTTTAGGAGATGCCCTATCTTCCCTTAAAGAGCCATATTATTGAATAGAGCATTCGCCTCAGCTATGGTACCTAATCTGCTATAGTTTTCGAGAAGTTTCATTCCAGTCCCCGATCGAATCCAATTGAGTGACTCTGAAGCCAACCAACTCCTTTTCGATATTGTGAATTCCTTAACTTTTTACTGGCTTAATTTTTTGTAAGCTCCACGGACGTGCCAATTCCTTAGTGGGATCCAACCACCATATGGATAATGACCACCCCATCTAAAAAATTTCCTTTTTTCATAAATGATGTATGACTCTTACTCACCACCTTATCTGCAGGTTCAAGTCCTGCTATACCCAAAACAAATCAAAAAACACTCTTATATTCGTAAGGATGCATAGTAGCCTTCAAAGAGCACTCTTTGGCCTTGAGAAAAGCCCCTTTCTCATCAACATATCGACTTCGCTCGTTGTTTGAGGTAAGTATAAAGGACATCAGACTGGCTCGGTCGTTGATAGGCCGGCCTTCTCCTTATTCATTGGCTACGAGATTTACATTATACGCTAGAGAAGCACCTGAAGTACTAAACAGAATAGGTATTAGTTTTGTAAGGTTGGGACAGCAAACTCGGATTTGGCCAGAATCTCATTTTTTGGTAGTACGAAGGGGGAATTGGCCCAAAAATTGGATACGGGTAAAGACGCAGCCGGGTGCCAGGTGGATTGTTAGTGTAGATGATTTGGAAGATATAATTGGTGGTCATGTATGGTTGGGTTTTATTTGTGGCAATAGTGAGAAAAAAAATCTCCTCGTACTACATCATTATTTATTCTATTGTCCCTGGTAAGTGCTCCAGATGCAGTTGCTTTAGTTGACGTAGTGAGTGGAACCTAATTATCTGTTAATCCATATTTTTTTTCATTGCCTGAAAGTAACCAGTATATAAGTGAGTCTCGAGGTGACCTAGCCGGATGGGTACGATTAATCCCAGAAAAAATTACCTCTTTTCAAGAACCTTTTAAAAGTTCTACCCATATGTGTTCTGATCGCCCTTTGATGACATTCCTGAGGAAGGTATTTCCCCTACTAGGCTCATTGATTCGCTTATTAAAGGTCAGAGAAGAGAATGCCTCTCGTAATTGATTGAAAAGTGCTTACCTCTAGTTCCGGCAGATGCCTGCCATGTACTTCTACTTAAAAAGCGTTTTAAGCGGGCTTATTTATTTGCGGGTCTCTCGTACAAGATTCTATCAGTTACAGCGGATTCAAGGGATGGAGCCAGATCTACTATCCGCTTGCTATCCCTAAGCTGATAATTGCCCGAGCCTATTTGTTTTTTTTCGGGGAAACAAACTGCTGATACAGAAATCTTTCACTTTTACTGCCGAAGGCACAAGAGAGACTATAGCTAGGAAGGATAAGCAAAGGAATCCAGATTCAATCGATTGTTTGAAGCCAAGATCTCGAGCTAGTCCATCTCTTTTCGTTCAGATCACATCATCTCGAGCGTGGAATCTTATTAGTGGATCAGAAGACTAAGCTATGGAAACAACGTAATGCTATTGTGTTTGATAGGGCAACCCGGTCAAAGAACCATGTAATTACTAGGATCAAGGGTGAAGGAAGAATGTGGAAGCAAGCTGGGATCCTTAAAGGAGAGGTGAACACCTTCCTAGGGCATTGACAATGTGGGATAGCAAGAGGAGTTAGACTCTTAGGTGAAGTGTAGTGTGGGTGGAGTTGGTTTCATGTAATATATAACATTAATGTGGATGGGCTCTTTTTTGCGAGAAAACTTCCGATCTATTTGTCATAGCATGAAAGTACAAAGAACACACAAAAAACCATATGTGTTCGTAGACCAACTAGCGACGACTACAAGCACTGGAGCAAGCCGAAGGCGCGCCACCGTCATCACCCCTCCCTCACCAGAGGCGGGCCAAACTTGTTGTAGTAGAAAGTCAGAAAGTCGTCGTGCTAAGGTCCCATAGGACCAGCGCACCAGAACATCAACTGTCGCTGATGGAGTGAAGTATAAATCGAAAGAATCCAACTTATAGACACACGAACGAAGACGACTGATCCAAGCGGATCCACCAAAGACTAGCATCGACCGAATCATGCAAGATCCGTCGGAGACACACCTCCACACAACGGCGGAGCCAGGAATTATATGTAGGGGGCCGAACATTAAACTAAAAAAATGAGACCATCCGCAACTAACTCTTGAAGGCATATTTTTATAGAAAAAATCTCAAAGCACCACTGGTCATTCAGGACTCGAGGCTAGATGGGCTAACTCGCTCCTTGCATGCCTAGCCTCACCCAGTTCTCTGAACATTGAACTAAACTCTTTCAAAATACAACATGGTAGACGGAATATGTTTGATTTTTTTCGTAAAAAATATATAGGAACGGCCATGGGTATACTAAAATATGTAGCATTATTACTAATTTTTTGATAACATAGACATATGTACAATTAAATGGTGATGATCGATGAACGAATAATTATCAGTCAGACTGCATAGACTTTTTAATTAGCCGATTGATATTTTAAGGTTCTAAGTTGATAACATGTCAGTCTAAACTTATTTATTTATTTTGGAACAAAGTAATCAGGAGGTACTTACAAATTTCAACATCAAATTTTGCCTTGTCCTTCTATAATTTGCCCCTGTAATCATCATACATAAGCGCAGAACAGGAAGACAGAGAGGCCGCATGAATGAAAAATAAGCAAGGGCATCGCACGCTGAAGCAATGGGAGCAAAAGTCAAAAAAGCATTCACTTTTCACTACTTAGTAGGATCTTCTGTGAGCATGCATCTACTCTATTTCACTAAAATGTTGTTTGGGAGAGAGAAACAGGAGAGGCCACATAGCTAAGCTGGGGTCTTCAAAAATATTCTGGATGTTGGGAGGAGCCGTGGCCCCTGCTGGTCCCCCTGGCTCCACCGTTGCCTCCGCACACCCTCCGATGACGCTAGATACATCACCGGATCAGGGGATGGGGAGGGGGGCAGGGAAAACCATATTCCATCTTCAGAGAGTCGCCATCGTCTCATCTTTCTAAATAGGACACAAGCCTCAAATGACCTCATGAAAACACCAAGAAACAAAGCAAAATCTCTCCCGTCGGCAAAAGTCGGGGTTCACCACGCCTCTATGGCCATAGAACCATCAAAGACGAGGCGGACCGGCAGCGTCGGCGAGAGGCAAAGGAATCCTAGGTTCTTTTTTCAAAAGGGGACGGCGGCGGCAGCGTTCCACGCACAACGTGGAGGGGCTCTTTACCCACGTCCTTCTTTAATACTCGCGCGTATTAAAAAGAATGAAGAATATGGTTGGAGCGCCAGGACATACAGAAGGTAGTCGGCTTCTGTCCATGGACACAACTGAACACGTCGGTGCATATATTAGCCCAGTCCTCTAGAATGCTCGCCACACGCTGACTGTTGGATTTCATTTATTTTTCTTTGCAGCGTGTCAACGCAGATGTATGCATGCAGCAGCCTTTTCGTGAACGTGGCGCGTCGCAGTGGTAAGCTTTTTGTTAATTCCAAGGTAGAAGATCTTCCTGCCGCTGCTGTATCTCTTTTTCCCGTCACATGCATCTCTGCAGTATCACAGCCAAAACATGATGGAGAGAGAGAGAGAGTCTGGCGAATTGCCACTTGGCTGGACAGCACAGACTGGAGCGCTGCCACTAAGCTACACCCGTGTGCTTTTGTTTTAGGGTGCTACACCCGTGTGCTGAGACGTGCAGATGCATGCGTGGGTGCATGCACATCACATGGATGCGTTGCGTTGCATGCCCAAATAGGCAACGCCCACCGTCTTATCGTAGTGGTGGAGCCAGGGATTAAATGAGTCGAAGTTTTAATAAGAAAGCAAAATGCACTGATACATGTATTTTCCCTCAAATCTGAGAGGTTGAATGCAAAAGACAAACACATACTATATGTGTTGCATTGCATGACGAGGAAGCCATGGCTCCTCTTTCGTCCAGAGGATTTTTGCAGAAACTCTTAGGAATTTAATTCTCTTATTAAGACAAATTTGCTTGGATTGTTTAATTCTCAAGAATGGTTTGTATTGAAACTTCATCTAAAGACCTGGTGCTGGATTTCACACTTACTTTTTTGGACTCAAAGGCAGGATTTCCAACCCTCCTCCTCCCCTCCCCGCGTTCTCTTCTCGGGCGACACGGCGGAACCCCTTGCCACTGTCGTAAGGCCTCCCCTCCTCCCGCTCCCCCACCCTCTCCGGCTGATGCCCCTGCCTGTCCGGCGGGCGTCTAGCAGCAGGCCCTGGAGGCATCCTGGGCGCTCCTCCCCTGCGCCTCCGGCCCCGGCAGCAGAACCCGACCTTGCTGCTAGCGTCACTGTTGGCCTGGGCGGGTGTGCTGCTGCGTCTGGTTGTGGGTGGGCTTTGTGTGGCCGATCCTTGTCTTGGGCGGCGCTCCTCCCTCCCTCGTGATGCAGTCATGACTCCGACGTAGTGGCATGTTGAGGTTATGGCGGTTGTATCCCTGGCGGCGATTGCCTTTGGCGACGCGCCGACCTAGCAGCGTGGTGGGCGAGTGACACCCTGCAGTGGGTTTGTTGGCACTGCCTTGGCCCCGCCGACCTCAGACCTACATTTATTTATGTCCGTGGCTTGACAGCGTCTCTGTCGCCGCGACAACGACCCAAATGAAGAAGTACCTGCGTCTCTTCCAGCTTACTCTGTTCGTCGATGTCCTCGACTACAACCCCGATAGCTTAGATCTGCATCCCTCCAGTTCCTAGCTTGTCGGTATCGCCGGTTGCCGATGATTCCCCTGCGTCAGTTTTTCTCTGCCTCGTCGTCTCCCCGACCCTCTATACCTCCACACATCGCCTTGAGCCAGATCCAATGCTCATGTGTCCAATGGCGCCCAATGCCACCCTACAGCGGCAGGTGCAGCCCCACCAACCCCCTTCTTGTTGTAGCAGTTTTTACTAGCAGTGGCTTCCTCGTCCTAGAGTCCTAATTCAGCGATTATGGGATTGCTTAAACTCAGGCCAAGGAGAAATCCTTACTCGCTTTGCCGGTGCTGGCAGTGGCGTCACTCACGGGGTCTCGTTTTCCCTTCTTGAAGGTGTTGCCATGGCCTTCATCTATGCCCCCTCTCCAAGCTCAGGGGTAACCCTAGGTCTGGTTCTTCGGATCGGATGGCAACGATGTCACAACGTCGTTCTCCTTCAGGGAGGTGCTATCTTGTTCGCTTTGCGGTGTCTCCAGTGATGACTCTAGCGATGTTGAATACACTACTTGTTCGGTCTACCTCTCTTGTTGGGTCTTGGTGGGTTTTGCCGCGTGTATCCTCTATTCTGGGCCGAGCATCCCTTATTCCTCTGCTCCAGGCACCTTGTTCGCACCTCCTTTCGTCCATGTCATGTGTTGTACCCAACTTTTTACCCACTCTGATTCCTTCTATTAATGAAAGATAAAGCAAGCTTTATGTATTTCGAAAAACTTTAGAGTATATTCTTTTCTATTCCAACTTCGCATGATATGTAGTTTTCCTAAATCTTCTGTTGAAGATACAAAATTAAGCGAGTGCTAAAAAAACACATACTCTACATGTAAGTGTACAAATGGAGGTGGTAATGAAGGACTTCAAAGATGAAATACTTTCTTGCATATATCTTGGAAAATACATAGTTTTCCTAATCCCCATCTTATGTTTAAGACATGGAGTTAAGTGATTTCTGACATCATGGCGCGACAACTATGTAGTGATATCTGGGAAGACATGAAAGAGAACATATTCCATACACCTTATTGAAATATAAGGTGATCTTTAGGCCCATCAAACAACTTTAGAAAATCTCTAAGGTCCCATGTGGGTGTCATGACAAGGTGGTTGGAAGTTTACTCACACCTCACAAGCGGAGGAGAGTCGAGACCCTTTTATAAGGCTTCTCTCCCACATGCTATTGGAGGTTGAGAAGACGAGTGGTTCCCACACGCTCCTTCGCCGCCGCCGCCGCCCACAATGCCTCACCCCAACGTGTTGTGTTTCGTGATCAAGCGCGGCTCACACCTATGTCATGCGTGCGCTTAATTTTTGTCACTCAAGAATGGATAATTAATTGGGCATTAATTATAAGTCACTAATGGACACGCCACAAATCGGAGACATCGGTTCATGAGTTGTTCCCAACTCAGACGTGGTTCTAGTCCATGTCATCCTACCTGATCGCGCATATATATTGGAGGCATCGGCAACCCTAGATGCACCAAATCAGGTCACATCTGCCTCCTAGCGCACACATCCTACCGCCGTTACGCTCACTGTTGCTGCCTTAGACGACCCATCCCATCTACCGAGTGCACCATTGTACGGGGAGAGCAGGCCGCGGGAACCCCTCCCTTTGCGATCCTGCACCAAGAGAAGGGTGATTAGGTTTTTTAGGAGCGTCTCCGACGCGACTACTCTTGTCGTTGTTCATATTCGTATGCTACTTCAACTACATCCCCATCACCTTCATCATGTTCATGTCTAAGCCGACAGGAACACTGTTGTTGTTGAGAAGAAGGTCATCAAGGTCATCGATGCGACTTTGAACTGGACAACTGGAGGGTATAACTTGTTTATCCCTTTCCTGTTCATTAATGTTTTCACCTTGCTTGTTGTTTGCGTAGATAAATCTGTTATTTGCATAGTACGAGCTTGCATGGTGAGTTATCGATACAAGATTAATACTATCAACACCATGTTTATGATTTACTTTGAATTAGATTAATTAGAAAATTGCTAATTTACTCAACATTCCAAAAACCTAATATTTGTAGGCAATTTTTGATTCATGGCTTTGCTGCTGCACTGAAACCGACCCCGTTTACGGGGACATACTTGAAGTGTTGGCAGACCAAAACTACTTTGTGGCACACAGTGATGAACGTGTTCTGGGTTGTTAGTGGTACTCCTGAAGGAACAATTACTCATGTATAGGAGAAGGCGTTCAAGAAAGCCACTATTGTCTTTGTTTGAGCTGTTTTGAATGTGATCAGACACAGACTAGTTGACACATTTACCTATGCGGGTTGCCAAGGACTTGTGGGATGCGCTTGAAGCAAAATTCGACACAACCGGTGATGGAAGCGAGATGTATGCCATGGAGCAATTCCATGATTACAGAATGGTTGAGGACCGCTCTATATTGGACCAGGCTCATGAGATATAGTGCATTATTAAGGAGCTTAAGCTTCTTAAGTGTGATTTGTAGGGCAAGTTTGTCACAGGTTGCATAATTGCTAAGTTGCCTCCTTCCTGGAGGAGCTTTGCTACCAGTCTGAAACATCAGAGATGCGAATTCTCAGTAGAGGATGTCATCGGTCATATGAGTGTTGAGCAGAACTCTAGAGCAAGGGACTCACTCAGTAAGAGGGCAAAGGGAACTTTTGTCGCCAATATTGTACAGAAGAACTTCCACGGGTTCAAGGGAAAGAACAGGATCCAACGGAATACCGACTTCAATAAGAAGGGTAAGAAGACCTCAAGAAGGGCAATAATAAAGATGGTTGTTTTACTTGTGGTTCGGAGGAACATTGGGCCAACAAGTTCCCGAACAAGTACAAGAAGTCAGGAAAAGAGTCCAAGTCACTCGACATGGTTATGAACAACAATGATAATGGGGCACACGGGTACGATAATCCATTTACTATATTGTCAGTTTGTCAGTCCATAGATTGGTAGGTTGATACATGTGCAACTAGTCATGTGTGTGTTAGCTGATATTTCCTTCTTCTCTTCTTACGAGGCCACGTGAGTCTGGTCCGTATTGATGGGTAATAGTGTGAGTGCTTCTATTCATGGTGTTGTTGCTTCAGGGAAAGATCGTATACCTGAAGAACGTGCAACATGTCCCCGCCATCGAGAAGAATCTCGTTAGTGTCTCTCTTCTGTGTAATGAAGGGTTTAAGTTGGTCTTCGAGTGTGATAAAGTAGTTATTTTGAAATATGGACCATTTGCTGGAAAAAAATTATGAATGCGGAGGTTTTTTTTGCCTTTCCCTCGTGGGTTTTCGTAATAAAGTCGTGAACCATATTCATTTGAGTGTTCATGAATATGAAGTTTGGCATTCACGTCTTTGTCACATTAATTTCAGTTGTATGATGCGGCTAGCTAAGTTTTTTTAATCCTGAGTTTCACTTTAGCCAAAGATTTTAAGTGGCATAATGTGTGTGCAAGCAAAGCAAGCTCGCAAGACCCATAAGGCTGCAAAGGAGAGACACTTGGCACCATTATAACTCATATGTTCCAATCTTTGTGAGATGAATGGTGTGTTGACTAAAGGTGGAAAGACATACTTCATGATGTTGATAGATGATTCCACTAGGTACTACTATGTATATCTCTTAAACACTAAAGATGAGGATCTACACTACTTTAAAATCTAGAAGGGAAGAAGGTGAGAATCAACTTGAAAATAAAATTAAACAAGCCCAATTAAATAGTGGTGGAGAGTATTTCTCGAATGATTCTTTTTGTGTAGATATGGTATTATTCATGAGAGGACGCCTCCCTATTCACCCTAGTCAAACGGGGTTACCGGATGAAAAAATCGTACTCTCAGGTTTGGTTAACGCCATGTTAGATACATCGGGTTTATCCAAGGCATGGTGGGGGAGGCTATACTGATATCATGTCATGTCCTGAATAAAGTTACCACAAAATACAATGAGATCACTCCCTATGAGCAATAGGAGAAGATAAGAACTGCATTCTCTTACTTACATACTTGGGGTTGTTTGGCAAAAATCAATGTGTCGATCCCCAAGAAGCGTAATGGAACAAAGATCGTGGGTTGTGTTAATTTGGGTTACGCAAATAATAGTGTTTGCTAGATTTCTAGTAGTGAAATCCGAGGTGCCTCGCGTGAATGTCGCTACAATTATAGAGTCTAAAGATTCTACATTCATTGAGGATATTTTGTCTATGAGAGATATGCAAAAGACTTCTAGACATGAATCTAAGGAGACTCTTAAGCTTGCCATTCCTATGGAATATTATGAACAAACACATAACGAAAATCCCGTGGAGGATGACGAGGAAGCTCTTAGTAGGGGAAAGAGACAGAGGACTGCAAAGTACTTTGGTCATGATTCCTTGTGTACCTTATGGATGACACTCTCACTTCTATTTCAGAAGCTTATGCATCTCTAGATGCTGACTACTAGAAGGATGGGGCTCGTAGCAATATGGATTCCATCATGGCTAATGAGACATGGGAAACCATTGAACATCCTATGGTTACAAACCATTGGGATGCAAGTGGGTGTTCAAAACGAAGCTTGGGCCTAATGGCACGACTGAAAAGTACAAGGCTAGACTTGTGGCTAAGGGCTATACCCAGAAAGAAGAATACGATTTCTTCAAGACTAATATGTGACCATACTGTTCATCATTTGAGTATTACTCTCGTTGACGGCCTCACATGGTCTTCTCGTCCATCAAATGGACACTAGGACAACTTTCCTAAATGGAGAGCTAGACGACGAAACCTATATGCAACAACTAGATGGCTTTGTAATAGATGATCAAGAAGGAAAGGTTCATAAGTTATTGAAATCTTTATATGGCCTAAAAGAAGCACCTAAGCAATGGCATGAGAAGTTTGATAAAACTTTGACATCTGTTGGCTTTATTGTTAATGAAGCTGACAAATGCGTATACTATTTCCATGGTAGGGGCGAAGCAGTTATACTATGCTTGTATGCTGATGACATACTGATATTTTGAACCAACCTCAAAGCCATTGAGGGGGTTAAGTCTTTTTTATCTTAGAACTTTGAGATGAAAGATCCTAGTGTGGCTGATGTTATCTTGCACATTAAGCTATTGAGAGATAATGAGGGTGGGACTACAATTTGCAATCCCATTATGTTGAGAAGATCTTTAGTCGTTTTAGATATTAAAACAACAAAACTTCTCCAACACCAGATGATCCTAGTGTGAAGATTCAAAAGTTTGAAGGCACTGCTAAATATTAATTGAGATACTCTCAAATTATTGGTTCAATCATGTACCTAGCTTGCACTACAAGGCCTCACATCGCGTTTGATGTAAGCAAAATGAGCTGGTTTGTCACTAATCCATAATGTGTACATTGACACGTTGTTGAAAGAGTTATGTGCCATTTGAAAGGTATTATGGGCATGGACTTCACTATACCAAATACCCATCGGTACTTGAAGGGTATAGTGATCTGAATTGGATCTCTGATGTTGATAAGATGAAGGCCACAAGTGGATATGTGTTCACACTTAGAGGTGGCGTTGTTTCATGGAAGTCTTGCAAGTAGACTATCTTAACGAAATCGACAATGGAAGCAGAACTCACAGGATTATACATACCATATGTCGAAGCAGAATGGCTTCGAGAGATTTTAATGGACTTGCCAGTGGTTGAAAGCATGTTCTGGTTATCCTTATGAACCGTGGAAATCAAAGAATTATTGCCAAGGAAAAGAGTTCAAAGAAAAACATGCAGTCTACAAATAAGAAGGAGAATTAAATATGTCAGACATGCAAAAGACTCCGAAGTGATAACATTGGATTATATCGAGTCGACTAAGAATATGGTAGATCCCTTCACTAAAGAACTATCACATGTTGTGATAGAGAATGCATCGAGGGAGATGGGTATGAGACTCACATGAATTACTATGGTGGTTACCTAACCTATGTGACCGGGGATCCCGCGAAATAGGACCTGGGAAAACAAGATACTTGTAACTGAGGAGAGTAATGTAATAACCCACTTCGTTGAAGATGCAATACTCTCAAAAAATGTATGGCAGGTTGACTTTTGTCTTAATGTGTTTTGAGGCTTGTATAAGAAAGATATTATCCACAGAGCAATCTTTGCAAGAACACACCTATATGAGCTCGACTTCTGGTCACATTCTACGAGATAAGGTGATCTCTAATAAGCTCATGAATAGGAGTGTGACTAATATGCGCCACCTGAGGGGTTAAACTTTGATAGCCTAGTACCTGTAAGAAAATTGGCGAAACTTCTTTACACCAAACTGACAATTCAAGGCATAGTCCATTGTTCAGTTGTGAAGAAGTGTAGCTCTTTGCACTAGGTGGATGTTCAACTTAACTGCTCTTCACTGAAAATACCGGTATATCAAAACAGTGTTTGGAACAGAAGACAACACTATGGGCCTTCGAGATCTGGTGGGGGATTGTTGAAATATAGGGTGGGCCCATGTATGTGTCATGACAAGGTGGTGGAAAGTTTAGTGCCACCTCACAAGTGAATGAGATTTCAAACCCCTTTATAATGGGTTTCTCTTCCACATGCTATTGAAGCTTGAGAAGAGGAGTGGTTCCCGCGTGCTCGTCCTCCACCGCCCGCCTCACCATGCCTCGCCCGCACACGCATCGTGTTTCATGATCAAGCTGAGTTGATCTCAGACCTATGTCATGTGTGCACTTTAATTTTTGTCGGTCAAGAATAGATAATTAATTGACCCTTAATTATGAGTCATTCTGAGTCCAACCAACCTCTCCCTACCCGACCATGCATATATATTGGAGGCGTCGACAACCCTAGCCGCAACCCAGATCAGATCACATCACATGTTAGGCCACTGCACCACAATAGCTAGCCCATGAACGAGTATGCGTTGATGTCATGATGTGTTGTTTATAAATTATTGTTATAAGTTGTTGTTTATGACTATGTAATGCTCAAATTGATGTGTTGCAATCTGGGTAATTTTACCCGTGGGTACCCATTTACCCCGACGGATGACGGGTATGGAAAAAAATTGTACCCGTCAATGGGTATGAGTACGGGTGATGGGTAAGGGTATGGGTTGGCTCCACCCGTACCCAAACCCTGCGGGTGCCATCCCTAACTAGAGGGTATAACTTGTTTTATTCCTCTCCTGTTCATTACTGATTTCACCTTGCTTGCTTCTTGCGCTAGATGAATGTGCTATTTGCATAGTATGAGCTCGCATGGTTAGATATCAACATGAGATTAATATTGTCAACGCCATGTTTATGATTTATTTCTGAATTAGATTAATCAAAAATTGCTAATTTACTCAACACATCAACAAATTTCCTATACTAAAATGAATTGAGATCATCATGTGGATGACAAAGAGCTTTATTTTCTGTCCCTACAAAGCTTATGTGTGGAGCAATGCCATCGGAATGTATAATTTTGGTATTTCAAAACAACAAACCAGGCATATATCCCACAAGTTAAAAAAACTCGTGTAAAATTATTTATGAAGAGGGCCAACAAACATAATTCATGGTTTTGCACAAACTGTCTTATCTATTGAGAATTTGTGGATATGTCACTCATAAAATGGACCTTTTTACGACAGCGAAAGAAGAAAAATCCATAGTCTGATCCCATTGTGAACTAATACATCATCTCAAGGATCCCCAAAATACCTTCGGCGCGAGGAGGTTGGATGGCCACTTCGGCGACGAGTGGAGCATCTTCAAGAGGCGGGGAAGGGAGATCATTCAGAGAGCGCGAGATCTAGAGGGCTGCGTTCGGCGCCTTCGGGAGAGGATGCAAGGCTTCTTCAATTCAGATCTTGGGGATCCTCAATTGAAGGAAGGGAAAGGTACAACGACGATTGCGATGGTTGTTGAGGATTTGATGGTGCCGGAATCTACGCACGTGGCTGATCTGGTGAGTAATTGGGGAGAGAAGGAGGCAGTTTCTAGTGCGTTCAACCTCCCGGTGAATGGGGAATTTGGTGATAGTTCCGTTTCTTGTGCGAAATTAAAGCCAAGAGTTATCAGGTTTGATTTTGTGACGAAATTTGAGGAGGGGGAGGACTATTTCATGGGTGTAGAGCATGATTTTGGGCCTCAAACTTCAGCCACTGCTTCTAGTTGCTCTGCTATCCGTTCTTTTCAGGGAAGCATGTCAAGCCAGTACTACCCTGCGGCTCAGGCTGGCAAGAATCAAGAGGAGAAGGCTGTTGCGTCCGAGGATATCAGTGGTCTGGATGGGCTGCGGATGGTGGCGCCTCCCTCACAGGGCGTGGTGAGCAACGTCCCGATGGCTGCCACTAACTCGTCTCTGCAAATGAAAGGGAAGGGTGCCATGGGGGGGCAACTGACCTGATTCTGGCTTCGCTGAATGCCTCCATTGGATTCGCTGCACGACTACATCGCCCCTATCCTCCGTAGGAACAACAAGACCAAGCTGTGCTCTCCAACAATGTTCAACGACAAGCCGATCGTCATCGACATGGAGGCGGCCTTGCGGGCGGTGGCAGACAAGCTGGTGGTGGGTCGGGTACTCTCGCCATACCCGGCCGACCCCCACGCCGTTGTCAACGAGCTGAAAGGGCCATGGAGACTCCACGGCGAGGCGGTGGCCCAGCGAGTCAAAAGTGAAGATAGGCATTTCGTCGTCACCTTTTCGGAGGAAGGTGACCGACATCATGTGCTGCAGGCTGGACCGTGGCACTACAGGAATGACGCAGTCCTGCTTGCGGCGTTTGATGGCAGCTGTCGGTGTCAAAACCGGCGGATCTCGGGTAGGGGGTCCCGAACTGTGCGTCTAAGCCGGATGGTAGCAGGAGACAAGGGACACGAAGTTTTACCCAGGTTTGGGCCCTCTTGATGGAGGTAAAACCCTACGTCCTGCTTGATTGATATTGATGATATGGGTGTTACAAGAGTAGATCTACCACGAGATTAGAGAGGCTAAACCCTAGAAGCTAGCCTATGGTATGATTGTATGTTGTGATTGTTGTCCTACAGACTAAAACCCTTCGGTTTATATAGACACCGGAGAGGGTTAGGGTTACACAAGGTCGGTTACAAAAGAGGAGATATCCGTATACGTATTGCCTAGCTTGCCTTCCACGCCAAGTAGAGTCCCATCCAGACACAAGACGAAGTCTTCAATCTTGTATCTTCATAGTCTAACAGTCCGACCAATGGAGATAGTCCGGCTGTCCGGAGACCCCCTAATCCAGGACTCCCACAGTAGCCCCTGAACCAGGCTTCAATGACGATGAGTCCGGCACGCAGTTGTCTTCGGCATTGCAAGGCGGGTTCCTTCTCTGAATACATCACAGAAGAATTTGAATACGAGGATAGTGTCCGACCCTGCGAAATAAGTTCCACATTTCACCGTAGAGAGAATAATGTCTTCACAGATCTAATCCTGCTAGCTTGTTTTGGTAACATGACGTCATGTCATGGCCCGGTGATTATTCGAACCGTTTCATTTAACCAGCCCCGCACATAATGCGAGGCAGTTTTTCGACACGTCTTGTCAAAGAAGAGATCCTGTCCCCTTATTACAGGATTCTCATCAATAGGGTGTGGGTAACCCAACCGCGCCATCAATTGCCGCGCTTGGGGGATAAGCGAGTCTTACCAGGCAAGTAGGGACGCTCAATTTTGTCTGCCATAAAAGGGATAAGGATTCACCTTTCTATCCACGCCTTCTTCCTCCTCTGCTCATCCGCTCCCGCACACTCGAGCTCTAGCGCCCAAGCTCTCACTTCCATCTCAACCTTCTCCAACCATGTCCAGAGTGGGAGGCAAGTGGATGGTCTCCTCCGTCACGGAGGGAGACATCAAGAAACTGAGGAGAGCCGGATACCTGCACGACGACATAGCGCACCGGCTCCCAGATGAGGGACAGCTCATCCCCACCCCCGAGCCCCATGAGAGGGTGGTATTCCTCACCCATTTCCTCCACGGACTAGGATTCCCTCTCCATCCCTTCGTCCGGGGGCTCATGTTTTACTATGGCCTGGATTTCCATGATCTGGCCCCAAACTTCATCCTCAACATCTCAACATTTATCGTCGTGTGTGAGGCCTTCCTCCGCATCAAGCCCCACTTCGGCTTATGGCTGAACACCTTCAATGTCAAGCCGAAGGTAGTGAGCGGCAGCCAGGCGGAGTGCGGAGGCGCCATGGTGGGCAAGATGACCAACATCACATGGCTCGAGGGCACCTTCGTGGACACCATAAAGGGGTGGCAATCGGGGTGGTTATATATCACCGAGCCGCGCGACCCCGCCTGGGTAGCGGCCCCCGAGTTCCGATATGGCATCCCCATGCGGCTCACCTCCTAGAAAGAGAAGGGCCTGTCCTGGGGTAATTCAAAAGAGCTGTCCGGACTCCAGTCATGTATTCAGAACATGGTGGATAAGAAGCTCAAGCTTGTCAACATAGTCCAGGTTATGCTCGTTCGCCGGATACTCCCGTGCCAACAACGGGAGTTTACCTTGTGGGAGTTTAATCCGGCGTAGCACTGAACTCTGAACAGGCTCTTCGACACGACTCATGCAGATGCCTGGAGGGTGCTGTTCAAGGGCGCCGCGGTTCCTCCCCCCATTACTGAGGATCGCGGATTCAGCGCGAAGCGCCACGCCAGTGCGGTAAGTTGTTTTACCTCTTACAGGATATTTGTTATATATATATAGATTGGCTCTATGCGGGGTCTAAACTCCCGTAACTTTGACAGGACTGGCAGAAGATGGCCGGAAAGATCGACTGTCCGGCTCCCTTGCCCAAAGACCCCGCAGACGCTCTTCTGACGAAGATGCTGACTCCGGTCCATTATAAGGTGCTGGAGAAGACCAAGAAGGCCAAGGGAGCTCGAAAGAGTTCCCGATGCCAGGCATCGTCGGACTCACCGTCCGATGACTCTACGTCGCACTCTTCCCCCGAAGACGAGGAAGAGGACAAAGAGGCTCCCCCACCGACTGGGGGAGACAAGAAAAGGAATGCCGCCCCAACTGGGGAGGCCGAAGGGTCCAAGAAGGGAAGGACGCTCCTTTCGGACAGCTCCACCGCCGCCGTCGAAAGTGAAGACGAGTGGTTGCCCAGGGGCAAGCCCCAGGGGAGATCGTAAGTGTTCGGATACCAAAGTAACCCATAGGATTCCTTTGTCGCATTGCTTTCGCCGAACTCAATTGTACAGGCCGCCCCGAGCCAATATCGAGGTATCCTCGGACGGCTCCCTGGGCTCGTCAGACATGGATAGCGATCATGTCCCGACCGCCACCTCCCCTCATTCGGCCGACGACACCGAGGTGCTGTCTCAAGAGGCACCGGATCGAGGGGGGACAGTCCCAGAGGCGCCTCAAGGCGACCTTCCGGACTCCGGGAGCCGAGGGGACGGGGTCCCCGAAAGCTCCGAGTTCGGCCCTCAGCCGAACACCGCGCCGGACCCTCCAACGGATCCGAGCTCGGGCAGGCGGTCCCCTTCTAAGGAGGGTGAGATGCCTGTGCCGGTGACCTCTGTCCACCCAGAGGCGCCGGACACTATGTTGGAAGCGCTTCGCAGCGCTTCCATCGAGGAGGAGCACCGCACTATCATGAGTGCGGTGATCCAGAAGGTTCAGTCCGCCAAGAGTGGATTGACTGAAGCCTGTACTAGCCTTCTAACAGGCTTTGAGGTAAGTGTTTTAAAATGTAGTAGAAATATTACCGCATAGACAGTAGCCCCTGATGCTTTGTTCGGTGTTCACAAAGAAAAGCCGAACAGAGGATCAAATAGTATCGCAGGAGTCTAATATAAGTATGTCAATATGCATATGCAGGCTTCGCTGCTGGCGTCCGCCGCACTGACTGCGGAGGTCGCCGTACTGAAGGAGGCCCTCGAGGGGTCCCAGAAAGAGCTCGGTCTTGCTAAGAGGCAGCTCGAGGAGAACAAGGGTAAGTAATACCCCGTCTGTAGATGAGAAGAAGGACGCGATTGCTAAATGACGGGATCATTGTATGTTTGCTAGGGGCCACGACCGAGGTGGCGACCTTGAAGCAAGCGCTGTCCCAGGCCGAAGAAAAGGCGGCCCAGGAGCGCACCGAGCGAGAGAGGCACGAGGCCCGGGTGGGCGAGGTGCAGCAAGAGCTCCAGGCTCTCGTGACAAAGCACGAGGCGTTGGAGCTTGACTTGAAGATGAGAGAGTCTGAGCTTGCCGTGGCCCGTGAGAGCGCGAAGAGTGCCAAGGCCGAGGCCCAGAAGGCCCTTTAGGAGATCGACGCGATGAAGAAGATAGCAGCGGGTAAGGCTTTCTATATGCAAAGCAAGCATGCAACGGTGAATTACTGATTACTTACCCGAATCCGGAGCTCTTCAGGAGCATTCGCAGATTTGCCCTGCAGTGTGTCTGATGCCGCACAATTCTACTGGGCCGGGGACGGGAGCTCGACGGAGAAGCTGTTCTGGTCTCAGTATGCTGAGGCCGAACATCCGGTGCCATTGAGCGACCAACTGAAGCAGATGGCCGAGCTACATAAGGCGGCCGATCAGGCCATGAAGGGGTTCATAGTCCGGTTGTGGCCTGGCAATGCCCTTCCAAACAGCTTCTTCGGCCTGGTGAGGCGGCTTGTGGATGCCTGCCCACGGCTGGAGGTCGTCAAGCAATCCGTCTGCATTGAAGGTGCACGTCAGGCCTTCGCCCGTGTGAAAACGCAGTGGGTCAAGCTGGACGCCGTGCAGCTTATCAAGGAGGGGCCGCCGAAGGGCAAGGAGCACCGCCACCCCGAGATGTACTATGAGGGTGTTCTGCCGGGCGCCCGTCTTATCGCGGATGAGTGTTCGCAAAATGTAATATTTGAATGAGACTTGCTCGTTTTGTATCCTGTGTGATGAAAACTTGTTTCATATGCGCTATGCAACGCTTGTGTGAATTTAAAATATTACCTTCTGTTTGGCTATTTATCCAATCTGAGAGATGACTAGTCCTCGGCTTCTGCCCCCATACCACGAGTGCTGGGGTGTTCGGGATAAACCTGAGCACTCTTGTTCCCATGATTGGGTCCTTGGAGGGAGGTGCTCAGCACAACGAACAAGGCAACCGGACTAATAATGCTTTATCACTCTCACTTAGCCATAGAATTCTATAATTTTAAATTTCGGCGAAGCCCCTGGTGTTCGGAAGACCGAATTCGGGGCACGATACACGCCTATAAGCTGGACGGAGCCGGCCCCTCGCCCTAAGCGGCATAAGTCTTTAGGGACTCGAAAAACCTCGCCGAACAGCGACCAGTCTCTCGCCTTATCATGACAATCAGTTTTAGCTTTCTCTGCTAAGGTGCTCGACCCGGCAGAACCGGGGCACAATCGTAGTAGTTCTCCTAGCGCTACCTTAGCCGATAGAGCGGAACGTAAGGTACCAAAACATAGGAGCCGGGCAAACCCAACATTTGACCAAAGACATGATTCAGAGCTGATGCATATAATGCTATATGTTCGAGGTGCCGCACTTGTGGAAGTGTTCGGACTTTTCACACCATATTATGGGTACGTAAGCCCCTGGTGCATTGGCCGTACCAAAGTGTACGGTTGCTAGGCGTTATTAATGAACACATAGATATGTATATATATATAACAAAAATGCGATAATAGTCGTAATGTCATGTATTGTATATTGAAAAAATTGCATTAAAGCAGAGTGATACAGATAGTGTAATAAGCAAAAGAGTAGGACTATGTCCCTTCCAAGGGCAAGCTGAGGAATTATATCCACCTTGGAATTCCGTAGTTGTCGACCTCCTTGGTTGTTGTATCATGTGTTCGGCAATAGAGCAGCAGGGCAGTGTTTCCAGAGATTGAAGTCCTGAAAGAAAAAGAAAAATAACCAAACGGGAAGCCCCTGGTGCGGTTTAGGCCGCGTTTTGGGGCATGCCGTAGTTGTGCCTCCCCCTCCCCATCTGTGCCCATGGTATTTTTAATGCGTAATTATGTACGCGCGGCACGAACAACGCCGTTGGGCTGGGATTGGGGTGGCCGCCGTATTGCTATGCGAGCTCAGATCGTGCCAGGCGGTCTGTTTGCCGATTGCCCCGAGCGCGCTTGAAGGTGTCCGGGCTTTGAAACGCCGAACTGGTAGATTGCCTTGAGAGGCTGCTTTGTGCTTCTGCTGCGAGGGTCGCGGTGTGCTCCTCTGTTCGAAGAGAGCGCTCTGTGTTTCCATTGACTGTAATAACTCCGCGAGGTCCTGGCATCTTGAGCTTGAGGTATGCATAATGTGGTACCGCATTGAATCTAGCAAATGCGGTTCGTCCGAGCAGCGCATGATAACCACTGCGGAACGGGACTATATCGAAGATTAACTCTTCGCTTCGGAAGTTATCTGGGGATCCGAAGACCACTTCCAGTGTAATTGAGCCTGTGCAGTGGGCCTCTACGCCTGGAATGACGCCTTTAAAGGTCGTTTTTGTGGGTTTTATCCTTGAGGGGTCTATACCCATTTTGCACACTGTGTCCTGATAAAGCAGGTTCAGGCTGCTGCCGCCGTCCATAAGGACTCGAGTGGGGTGAAATCCATCAATGATTGGGTCTAGGACCAGTGCGGCGAATCCTCCATGACGGATACTAGTGGGGTGGTCCCTGCGATCGAAGGTGATCGGACAGGAGGACCAAGGGTTGAATTTTGGGGCGACTGGCTCCAACGCATATACGTCCCTGAGCGCACGCTTCCGCTCTCTCTTGGGGATGTGGGTTGCGTATATCATGTTCACCGTCCGCACTTGCGGGGGAACCTCTTCTGTCCTCCAGTGTGCGGCTGCCGGGGTTCTTCCTCGTCATCGCTATGCGGCCCCTTGTCCTTGTCTTCGGCAATTAACTTGCCGGCCTACTTGAACACCCAACAATCCCTGTTGGTGTGATTGGCTGGCTTGTATGGGGTGCCGTGTATTTGACACGAGCGATCGAGTATACGGTCCAAGCTGGACGGACCCGTCGTACTTTGTTTGAACGGCTTTTTCCGCTGACCGGGTTTAGAGCCTTTGAATCCGGCATTGACTGTCGTGTCCTCAGTACTTTCACCGTTAATGCGGCGTTTATGCTTGTTGCGACGTGACCTGCTATTGCCATCCTTGGTATCTGGGGTACCATGGTTCTTTGATATGTTATTACTGCGAGCCAACCAGCTGTCTTCTCCCGCACAAAAGCGGGTCATGAGCGTCGTGAGGGCTGCCATAGATTTCGGCTTTTCTTGACCAAGGTGCCAGGCTAGCCACTCGTCTCGAATATTGTGCTTGAAAGCCGCTAAGGCCTCCGCATCCGGACAATCGACGATTTGATTTTTCTTTGTAAGGAACTGAGTCCAGAATTGCCTGGCCGACTCTTCGGGCTGCTGAATTATGTGGCTCAAGTCATCGGCGTCTGGTGGTCGCACATAAGTGCCCTGAAAGTTGTCGAGGAATGCGGCTTCCAGATCTTCCCAACAGCTAATGGAGTCCGCTGGCAAGCTATTAAGCCAATGCCGCGCTGGTCCTTTGAGTTTTAGTGGGAGGTACTTGATGGCATGTAAGTCATCACCGCGGGCCATGTGGATATGGAGGAGGAAGTCCTCAATCCATACCGCGGGGTCTATAGTGTCGTCGTATGATTCAATGTTTACAGGTTTGAAACCTTCTGGGAATTGATGTTCCATTACTTCATCTGTGAAGCATAAGGGGTGTGCGGCACCTCTGTATTGGGCTATATCGCGACGTAGATCGGATGGGTCCTGCCTGCTGTGTTCGGCCCGGTCGGATTTGCTTTTACTGTATCCGGCGTGACGTGTATCGTCTCGTAGAGTGGTGCGCCCTCGTGATCCATAGATCGATCTTGAATGCTTTGCTTTGTCCTCCAATATGTCTCGTAGGTCCGGCGTATCTCCCCATGCCTTTTTATTTGAATGGCGTTGGGGTGGAGGCTGAGTTTTTGGCCGGAATGCCTCTCTATCGCGGCCGCGAGGTGGCTGATCAGCTGTTTCATACGCTTCTTCCTCCAGTCGGGGAAGTAACCGCTTGGATAGCTCTTGGAGGGACGCTCGAGTTTATATTGCTCGGCCACAAGGACTTCAGTCCATTTGTCAGCTAGCAGATCTTGATCAGCTTGAAGCTGCTGCTGCTTTTTCTTCAGGCTATTGGCCGTGGCCATAAGCCTGCGCTTGAAGTGCTCTTGTTCGACGGGATCGTCTGGTACGGCAAATTCATCGTCGCCGAGGCTTGCCTCGTCTTCGGAGGGGGGCATGTAATTGTCATCCCCCTCCTCTTCGCCAGCCGCTCTCTCAGGAGAGCTGGCTCCTTCATCCTCCTGCTCTAAATCTTGCTGGAGGGCATTATTGTTGTCTTCGGCGTTATCCGGAGTGTTATTATCTCCTGTGCCGGTATCACCACTTTTGCTTTGGCGGGACTTAGAGCGGCGCCGCTGACGTCGGCGCTTGGGTTGCTTCTTGGAGGGGTCATCCTCCATTCTCTCATCGCCATTGCCTTCATTGGGTGTATCCAGCATGTATATGTCATACGACGAGGTGGCTTTCCAATGCCCTATAGGTGCTGGTTCATGTTCGTCTCCTACATCGTCGTCCATACTGTCGATGTCTTCGGAGTCGAAGTCGAGCATGTCAGTTAAATCATCGACAGTGGCTACAAAGTGGGTGGTGGGTGGGTGTCGAATTTCTTCGTCGTCCGCATCCCAGTCCTATTGGCCATAATCCGGCCAGGGCTCTCCTGATAAAGAGAGAGACCTTAGTGAATCCAGAATGTCGCCGAAGGGCGAGTGCTGAAAGATATTCGCAGCGGTGAATTCCATGATCGGCGCCCACTCGGATTCGAGTGGCAGGGGCGCGGATGGTTCGAGGTCCGAAAGAGAGTCCGGCACCTTGGAGTCACGGGCTGCGCAGAGGATTATGTTGGTGTTCGGCTCGATCGTCGTCGAGACTGCAGCCCCTGAGGCGGTGTCTAGCCACCCTTCCTCAATTGGCGCAGTTGGCTCCGAGCTAAGGGTCGGAGCTGGTGTGGGCGCGGCCTCTGGAGTACCATCCGGTGGCAGAGCTAGGTCATACCCATCGAGATAGTGCGGCGCGCCCGGCTGTGGCTCGAATCCGTCGAAGATCAAGTCCCCGCGGATGTCGGCCGTGTAGTTCAAACTTCCAAATCTGACCTGATGGCCAGGGGCGTAGCTTTCAATCTGCTCCAGATGGCCAAGCGAATTAGCCCGCAGTGCAAAGCCGCCAAATACGAAGATTTGTCCAAGGAGAAAGGTCTCACCCTAGATGGCATCGCTATTGATGATAGTAGGAGCCATCAAGCCTAACGGTGACGACACAGAGGAACTCTCAATGAAAGCACCAATGTCGGTTTCAAAACCGGCGGATCTCGGGTAGGGGGTCCCGAACTGTGCGTCTAGGCCGGATGGTAACAAGAGACAAGGGACACGAAGTTTTACCCAGGTTCGGGCCCTCTTGATGGAGGTAAAACCCTACGTCCTGCTCGATTGATATTGATGATATGGGTGTTACAAGAGTAGATCTACCACGAGATCAGAGAGGCTAAACCCTAGAAGCTAGCCTATGGTATGATTGTATGTTGTGATTGTTGTCCTACGGACTAAAACCCTTCGGTTTATATAGACACTGGAGAGGGTTAGGGTTACACAAGGTCGGTTACAAAAGATGAGATATCCATATACGTATTGCCTAGCTTGCCTTCCACGCCAAGTAGAGTCCCATCCGGACACGAGACGAAGTCTTCAATCTTGTATCTTCATAGTCTAACAGTCCGGCCAATGGAGATAGTCCGGCTGTCCGGAGACCCCCTAATCCAGGACTCCCACAGCAGCGGTGACCCTATGGATGTTCCCCTTGATTCTTTCAGAATTTGGGTGCAAATCCATGGGTTGCCGGTTCCGATCAAGACCGTGGAAATGGGATGTACCCTTGGCGAGAAGCTCGGCACCATTGAGGGAGTCCTGGACTAAGGGGTCCTCGGGCGGTCGGCCTGTTGGACATGGGCCGGACTATTGGGCCATGAAGATACAAGATAGAAGACTTTCTCCCATGTCTGGATAGGACTCTCCTTTGTGTAGATGGCAAGCTAGGTGGCCGGATGTACTATTTCCTTTCTATGTAACCGACTTTGTAAAACCCTAGTTCCCTCATGTGTCTATATAAACCGGAGAGATTTAGTCCATAGGGACAATGATAATCAGATAGGCTAGACTTCTAGGATTTTAGCCATTACGATCTCGTGGTAGATCAACTCTTGTAACCCCCATACTCATCAATATTAATCTAGCAGGATGTAGGGTTTTACCTCCATCGAGAGGGCCCGAACCTGGGTAAACATTATGTTCCCTATCTCCTATTACCATCAACCTCAGACACACAGTTCGGGACCCCCTACCCGAGATCCGCCAGTTTTGACACCGACATTGGTGCTTTCATTTAGAGTTCCACTGTGATGTCGGAGTCAGGGTTGATGGCTCGCCTCGTGATCAAGAACAACATCACCGCTGATGGAGCCCTAGCCTCAGGCCAAACCCTCCGGTTGGGTGGCTTTATCATGACCGTCCGTTCGGCCTGTGAGCCGACGATGACTTCTCAGGTCATCAAAAATCGCCTCCGAATTGACTCCGAATACTCCAAGCAGATGGATCCAACGGAATTATCGTCCTTGAACAAACTCCTGGATCGCATTGCCGCCTTGGGGGTCGCTACAGACTATGGTCGGATTGGGCTTAAACCCGATCAGAGAGAAATCAAATATCCATCGATCACCCACCAGATAGCGGTAGTGGAGGAGCAAAACAACAACTCTCCCTCTATACTGAGGACGAACTATGTTCGGATCTCCGAGCTCGAAGAGCCGGATACCTGTCCATGGAACGACATGCCTTGTCCTTCGAACTTGGAATCACACGGTAGACCTGAAAAATCGGTCGATCTCCCGGAGCCCGAACTATTCAGCTTGGAAATTTCTCAAACTTTGGATCCCAAATTGGGTCAGGATTCGGACTTAAATCCACCCACCCACCCAGATATATGCGATCTCACATACCTACGGCAACGGTCTTAGGAAATAGTCCATCACTTTTGGGCCAGATTCCTCCTTTTCAAGAACAAGATCAAGGACTGCCGCAGCGAAGACGCGATCTCAATATTCCGCAGTAATTGTACGGACGAAGGAATCCTCAATGATATCAACCGCCATCACGTATTACACTTCGCCGACTTGGCAACCATAGTACAGAAGTATTGCGCAATGGAAAGCACCTGGAAAACTCAGGCGGCTCATTGGGAATCGCCAGCTCCCACTCAACCTTCTGTCTAGACAAAAAGGATGCACCCTCATGGGGCGCCCGACACAGCAGTAAAGAAATCCAAACCCATTACGGGGCGCGGAACTGTTCTGGAGGGATGGCTCGATAGGCCGTGCAAAATACTCACAACACCGGATACCATACCTACCCACAACCTTAGAGCATGTTAGATACTCCGACAAGTGGCCAAGAGTGGCGAGGATATCCTCACCAAAAATACCTCAGGACAACTCCCCCTGAACACGACGACCGTGGAGTATTGACGGTCTTCGAGACTTTCACTTCAAACAATTGGCGCAAAAGGGCACTCCGCGACCTCGCCGAAGTCTGTCAAGTCGCAATAATAAATCCTTGGAATGACATGACCATAACTTTCAATGTCAGTGACGAACCAGAAACCCGGTCAGTCCGGGCACCAGCCGCCTTGGTCCTCAATCCAATTGTGGACGACTTTCGACTCACCAAGGTGCTCATGGACGGAGGCAGCAGATTAAACCTCATCTACGAGGATACACTCAGTAAAATGGAAATAGACAGGGGCCGTATCGAGCAAAGTAGCATGACCTTCCAAGGAATTATTCCCGGTCAGGAGACACGATGCACGGGAAAAATCACACTTGACGTGGTATTCGGTGCGCCGGAGAACTATTGGTCCGAAGAGATAACCTTCCAAGTGGCCCCTTTCAATAGTGGGTACCACGCCCTGCTGGGGCGAGATGTATTCACACGCTTTCAAGCCATACCGCATTATGGGTGTATGAAACTCAAAATGCCCGGGCCCAACGGTATTATCACTCTCGCTAGTGATCCGGATATAACCCTCCGCGCTGAAAAGAAAACAGCCTCCTTGGCCCTTGAGGCACTCTCTGAGGCCCTTGCGGTCGAAGAGTTAACGGCGCTGCGCTCAATGGTGGATAGGGACGACATAATCCTCGACAAGCGCTCCAAATCCACCTCCTTCAAACCAGTAGATGAAATAGTCAAATTTCAAGTCCATCCGACGGACCCAAAGAAGACAACCTCCATCGGCGCACAACTGGACCCGATGGTGGACGCCACACTATGAGCGTTCCTACACGAAAACTGGGACATATTCGCCTGGCACCCTTCTGATATGCCAGGAATCCCACGAAGGTTGGTTGAGCACAGCCTCAATATATTGAAGGGATACAAGCCAGTTAAGTAAAGACTGCGGCACTTTTCCGAACCCAAACGACAAGCTATGGGGGAGGAGCTAGCCAAGCTAATTGAGTTCGGATTCATCAGAGAAATAAAACATCCGGACTGGCTAGCAAACCTGGTGATGGCGACAAAGAAGGATAAATCCTGGCGCTTGTGCGTTGATTTCAAAGACCTCAACAAAGCTTGCCCTAAGGATCCATTCCCCCTCCCCCGCATCGATCAAATTATTGATGCCACTGCAGGACACAACTCATTGTGTTTCCTCGACGCGTATTCCGGATACCATCAAATTAAAATGAAGGAATCCGACCAAGCCGCAATGACATTTATTACCCCATACGGGCCTTTCTGCTTCAACACTATGCCCTTTGGGCTCAAAAACGCCGGTGCCACCTACCAACGCATGATTCGAACATGCCTGGAGAAACAAATCGACAAGACAGTTGAAGCGTATGTGGACGACGTCGTCATCAAGACTAAGCACGTCGAGTCATTAATAGATGACTTACGTCTCACATTTGACAATCTCCGGACATATGACATTAAGCTCAATCCGGAAAAATGTGTTTTCGGCGTCCCCTCTGGAAAACTAATGGGCTTCATTGTTTCCAGTAGAGGAATCGAGGCAAATCCAGCCAAAATCCGAGCTTTATCACAACTGGATACACCAACGGACCTTAAACAGGTCCAAAAACTAGCTGGATGCGTGGCAGCTTTAAGCCGCTTTATCTCCAGACTAGGAGAAAAAGCATTGCCACTTTATTGACTTCTCCGACGCACCGATCACTTCGAGTGGACAGATGCAGCAACGGCCGGATTGGAAGAAATAAAGGCTCTTTTAGCAAGCAACCCAATCCTAGCCACGCCAAGTGTCAGCGAACCAATGTTATTATACATATCTGCAACACACCAGGTGGTGAGCGCAGTACTTGTCATCGAACGAGAGAGGACGGACACAAATTGCTGCTCCAGAAGCCGGTATGCTATGTATCCACTGTCCTAACTCCATGCAAATCCCGGTACCCTCATTATCGAAAGATAGCATATGCAGTCTTCATGGCATCCCGGAAGCTACAACACTACTTCCAAGAGTGCTCGATCACGGTGGCTTCCGAAGTTCCACTGAATGACATAATTTAGATACATTAAAACTGAGCATCCTCCCAGCCCTTTCAGGCCATTAGCACTCCCAGCCGTCGGATGGACACTTTTTAGCATTTCCAGCCATCAGATTTGCAATGAATTGCTCCTAATCCGGCTCCTTCGCTAATAACGATCGCTAACCATGCCGGGCCGCTGCTCCAGTAGCTTTTTTGGGCATTCCAGGTTGATATGGGCCTAATGGGCCTCTAGCAACCTCCCTGGCTTCTCCGCACACAGCGACTGCTCTGGAGAAAAAGGTACGGAGCACGGCGATGCGGGTAAACCTAGGTACGCGGTACGCCGCCTCCCTCGATCTCCTTCCGTCTGGAACGCTGCTACCCTTTCAGCCGTCGTTTCCACTCATCCCCAAACCCCGACCCTCCCAATCCTTCTCCTCTTGTGACCGAGGGTGAATCGTTTGTGTGCCGCCACTTCTGCGAGATGTCGCCGATGCGCAAGGAAATTCGAAGGAGAAGTGCTACACTTGCAACCCCGGAGGCGGCGGCGACCGCCCCTTCATAAAGACGTCCGTGAAGGTACGGTCAGGAGAGACAAGGCGTGACGAAGAACTCTCGCGTCCTGATTGCAGTTCGATGTCCCTGCCATCGATGTATTTAACAGCCGTCTGCAGAGTGAAGGCCAACGACTAAGGTATCTCGTGAAATTCAATCCCGCCCTCCTGATTCAGTTCATGACGGAAGCTGCTAACACCGATTCTGAATTTAATAGCAACAAAGCGTTAGGATTATCCCTCTGGTTCAATCAATTTTTGCAGTTGTTGTGTGTTCGCGCTCCGTTCATTCACTGGTGAGTGGCGACCACTGACCAGCGAGCATCTATGTTTCCGTTCCCCTTTCATTTCAGACGTATTTTTTCGGTACAAGGTAGTCTTGTTGTTGAGTTCCTACTTCACAAAACAGATTTTCAGGTCAGCAAGTAACTATTTTTCATATACCATGCAGATTCAATTTCACATATTGGACATTCCTTTTCCGATTGTTCTGGTGCTTCGATCAGAAGTGCCCCGTCGAATTAATGAGTTAAGCTGTCGTTAATGGTAGTGGAGGTGCGCCACTCCTATGCTGATGTTGGAGGTCAGTTGCAGTCCCCTTTGCCTCCCTCCTGCTCCTATTTATATGTCATCACCCGCCTGATCACCCGGTCTTCCGTCGTCGTGTTCGATGTCTCCACTACTCCTGCGATACCTCCTAGATCAGTCATGGCTCTCCAAAGCTGAATTCTTGTCGATCTTCCATTTCTTTGCCACTTCTCTTTGTATCGTGCAGAATTTCTGACCACAAGAGAACGACAAGGAGGCAGTGGCGGCCAATTTCATATGCGAGGTGGCGAATCTGGGCGAGCTGCCGCTAATGTCTCGACAGTAATTAATCGAAGTGATCGTGTTTGTTGTTCATGAACATGCTATGGCAGAACAATTCAATTTCTGGCCCAATTACTTGGTGAGAAAGGCATCTAGGTAGCAGCACCCTAATTCAGTTTGTTATCTCAAGAACCTCAAGTGTATGTAAGATTTATTTCTCAGGTTGTTGATCGCTAAGCCTTCCTGTTGTATATAAAAGCTTATTTTCATTCCGTTCCTCTTGTCGCTACAAGAAATTTAACAGAAACAGAACCTATAGTTTTACGTGATTCATTAGCCACCATTAAATTTCCTTCCTGTTATGTATTTTGTGTCAGTCCCGTTTCCTTTTCCCTCCATGGAGTCCTTAATATTATTCGAATAATGTTGAGCTGGTGCAAGTTATAGATTTGTGATTAGCTCTTCTCAAAATCTATGAACCTTGGCTTTGGAAATACACATGTTGTCTTGACTATTCCTAGGTTCCTGCCTATTTTACCATTTGACGATCACAATTACTATATCATAGTTGCTGTAAGATGAGTTTTAAACATATGCTGGCACCTACATATATTATGAAGTGTGATTTGATATATATTGCAAAGAAATAGCAATGCCTACTTGTTCTGGATATAATTTGTATCAGTTCACAGCTGATCATACATTTTTATTTGTTAACATAAGAAATCTTTGGCTTCTCCTAATTATACCATTTTTATTTGTACATAAGAAACCTTTGACTTCTCCAACCACTGAGTACTGAAGTTTCTATATGTCTGGATTTCTCAATGGTCAATCAATTTGTTACCATATAGTTGAGCACTTGAGCAGTCTGCCAATATACGATTATAATTTTACTAGCAGGAAGCTAAACAAGAAAATATAATTAACTTTGTTAGGTACGTGGAGCAATACTAACTCTTTAAATCATGTGTTAGTATTGTACTAGAATTTACGAAGATTTGTAATTTTGTTCCATGATCCATGTTATTGCATGCCCACATTATTTTTCTCCAAGTATTTTTGGATGCTTAAAAAATTACCTCTCAAAGGTTTATTGTACCAGAGATTTTATTTTGAGGCATGCCATATTTGAGTTTAACATAATAGAGAATATTTTAATTCACACAAAAAGGAAAACAACAGCTACATGGGCCGGCCCTATAGTGGTTTGCATGTGCGTTATAGCGACAATACGCCAGAAAAGGCGATGAATGGGATTTTCCACCCTCGCTGGCATATTGTTTTTTCCTCCGGCAACCAAGCCAATTCTGCTAGATTGAAGGCGAGATGGCTGGTGTTCTTGGTATGGACTACTCTGAAAGCCAGTCTTCAGCAGGGTTTTAACTCTCACAAATGTAGTTTTTCTATAGGAATAGATACTGAATCCCGAATACTTTGATTGTTGTGCTGTGAAAGTACCGATATTCACTAACCTTTCTGATTCAGCCCATTGAAGTCTTCTATGTAATGCATTGAGCCATTGGTAGTGTTGAAATTGGAGTAAAGAACGATGTTGAAATTGCTCTGATTATTACTGAATTATGTTGTACTCCTGAACTTGTTAGAGGGTGACAACTTAGAAGTTTCAGGTCTCATTTGTCCATTTTCATTTAGTCATTTTAATTTTAACTTTGAGAGGGCACCATGATCTTATTAGGAATATCAGCTTTGCATGATTAATTGGTGTTTTTTACATTCATATTTTGCAGCATTTTGCTCAGGGTGCTCATGCCTTTTGCCATGCGCGGAGATCAGATCTGTTACAGGCACATGCCAATAGAAATATTGTTAGCAAGACACGTAAGCAGGGGATTATGCAAAAGAATAGTAAAACGTTTGTTGCAAGAATTATATCCTGCTAATGTGCTGCGTATTAAATTGGTTTTCTGCCTCTGAAATATTTCCTACATTATTTCAGTCAAACGCTTCCAAAGGACATTTAGGCTCAAATGTAGTGTATTGAGACACATATTTCGTAGACTAGCAAGATTTAGAGAAAACATTGGTGTGTCAAATATACATTCATGATATCCCTTCAGTCAATACTTACCCATGTACATGGCTCTGGTTTCTTATATAAATATCAATATTTGCCATCACATTCTGATACACCATATCAAAGTAAAAAGTATCACCCGCAACATTTCTGCCTTAGCATGCAAAGTTACATGAGAATATCACCTGCAAAAAAATATTATATAAGAATATACAATCATACTGAAGATTGTCCCTGCAACATTTAACGCACGTACTTTTAAACTCATTGATCAATGATATAGTTTTTTTCCGCTTTCATGTCACATGCCTTCTGAATGTGGCGAGGCGCTTGGCATTCGACTAAGTCCCTAACATTGAAATGATTGCCTCCAATATGTTTGGTTAAAATGAAATTATGCAAAAGTATATACACATAATTGGATAGTAGAGTACTAACTTTTGACATTTGGATAAAATACTTCCACATTATTGCATCAACCCCTAATATTTACTATTGTTGAAAGACGGGCGCAGCAACGCGCGCCATCGATGATCTAGTAAACAATCGCGATGCCACGGGTCGGATTGCCAAGTGGGCCATTGAGCTCCTCCCATTCGTTATAACATATAAGCCACGCTGGACCATCAAATCCCAAGTACTGGCAGACTTCGTCGCCGAATGAACAGAAGCCGAACTCCCTAAAGAGTACGACACATATTCCAACTGGGTCATGCATTTCGATGGTTCCAAAATGCTGGCGGGCTTAGGGGCGGGCGTTGTCGTAACATCCCTCACTGGAGATACAGTTCAGTACGTACTCCAAATATTATACACATACTCCAACAATGCAGCCGAATACGAGGCCTTATTGCATGGTCTTCAGATGGCTGTCTCCATGGGCATACAACGCCTAGAAGTGCGCGGGGACTCGAACCTCGTGATATCTCAAATAAATGGAGATTTCGATGCCAAGGATCCAAAGATGGCGGCCTACTGTAACGCCGTTCTCAAAATGTCGGCTCGGTTCGAGGAGCTCGAGTTTCACCATGTGGCTCGAGAACGTAATCAAGCGGCGGATGTCCTTACTCGCATCGGCGCCAAGCGCGACCCCGTCCCACCTAACATCTTTTTGGAAAGGCTTTTCAAGTCATCCGTGGTGTGGCAAGGGGAGAGCGGCAACGTCAGTCCGGATCCGACCCTAACCCCAGATTCCGAACATACCGATATCATCGGAGGCTTAGCCACCGAAATAACACCGTTGGCCCATCTTATCATGACAGTCATCGCCCCATGGACCGAACCCTTCTTGGCCTACCTCAATAGGCGAGAGCTCCATGAGGATCAGAATGAGGCTCGCTGCATTGTTTGGCGTTCGAAAGCCTATAAGGTCCACGAAGGAGAACTCTACAAGAAAAGCGCTACCGGAGTACTTCAAAGATGTATCTCCGAGGAAGAGGGGCGGCAGCTCTTGGCTGAGATTCATGCCGGTCTCGGTGGTCACCACGCCACAGCTCGGGGCCTTGTAAGCAAGGCCTTCCGTACAGGTTTCTACTGGTCGACGGCCCGAGCAGATGCACAGGACCTTGTCCAACGTTGCGTAGGATGCCAACTTTTTGCCAACCAAAGCCATATGCCACCCACTGCTCTACAAACAATCCCTATCAATTGGCCTTTCGCGGTCTGGGGGCTTGACATGGTTGGACCCCTTAAAGGAGGCAGCCATAAGAAAAAATATCTGCTAGTCATGGTAGATAAGTTCACTAAGTGGATAGAGGTCAAACCAGTTAAAACGGCCGAAGCTGGACCAGTGATAGACTTTATATCCGGTGTTGTGCATCGTTACAGTGTCCCACACAACATCATCACCGACAATGGCTCTAATTTTACAACCTATGAGGTGAAAGCCCGGTGTGCTAATCTAGGCATTAAGCTCGATTACGCCTCCGTCTATCATCCGCAAACAAACGGTCAAGTCGAACGAGCCAATGGTCTTATTATGAGCAGCATCAAACCCAGGCTAGTGCGGTCTTTGAAAGAATCAGACAAGCACTGGGTTGAGGAGTTCGACTCCGTACTTTGGGGGCTGCGGACCATGCCCAATCGCACTACCAGATATACACCTTTCTTCATGGTGTACGGCGCAGAAGCTATGTTACCCTGCGACATTATTCATGACTCACCTCGAGTGCGCATGTACAAACAGAGACAGAGGCCGAGCTTGATCGGCAGGACAACTTAGATGCCCTGGAGGAGGAGCGCGATGCTGCAAAAGCCTGTTCCGCATTTTATCAACAGCAGACCCACAAATATCAAAGCAGAGAAGTACGGACCAAGACTTACAATGTTGGTGAACTCGTTCTATGCTTGCCGGAGAAGAAAAAGGACAAACTTAAGCCCAAGTGGGAGGGTCCCTTCATCAATGACGAAGTTCTAACTGGAGGAGCGTATCGCCTGCGTGATGCATCAGACAACCGCCTCGAACCAAACCCCTGGAATGCGGCCAGACTCTGAAGATTCTATGCCTAGCGCCGAACCGTTCGTTTGCTCCCTCCTCCCTATTGTTTACATTATTTTTTATTCTCTCTTTTCGCCCTCTTTTATTATCCTTAAAGCTTTCGTGCAGCTAAACCATACACCTATGATGTACACATTCTCAAATGCATACGTCAATTATACCTGGGGGCTTCTTGCACAGAAGCTTATTATCATTATTTTTCGAGCATCAAGCTCATCACATATGCGTTTTTCCTCATATGTACCTTTTCTTCGCCATTATATGCATCGATATGACTTAAGTTTTGGCCAAGCTGGGTTGCCTGGCTCCTGTGCTTATGCCCTACGTTCCCGTTAGTTCGGCTAGGGCATAAAGGGAGCACATCTGCGATTGTTACTGCCGGGTCATCCAGATGTGTACCTCAGATTGGGTGAAGCCGAAAGCTAGCGTTCTTAAGGTAATATTCAGTCAGCGGACTAAACATGTTTTACATTTCTTCCACTATGAACCCCCAGATGTTACCTATACTGCGATGTTTTCAATCACAGTTCGGACATGCATATTAACGCATGCACATCCAGGGAAAGGAACCCTTAACGGAACTATTCTCTCTGGAAGATGTTTCTTACAATCACAATGTAATATAACATAGCTAGTCGGATACAACTTGTCTGTTCAAGAAACTATGACCCCTATGCCTGGTTTCCACGCATACCCCGGTCTATTTTACCGCTTGAGTATTCGGAAACACTCCGCACCTTCGGGTCCAAAGGTTGAAGCGAAAAGGTCGGCCATGACAACCGTTTTACAATTTGGCTAGGAACAAATATATTAAGGAAAGTACATAGTCACTTGGACTCAAAAACTTCCTCCTCTATACCATCCAACAGGCTGTCTAGTTTACAATCCTGTTGGAAATATTTGGCAGCTATTTCTACTTGGTCATATACCAAATTAACGGGAATTTCTTTCCCATATGACCCTAGCGGTCTGACCTGGGCCATGTGATTCGGATCAAGCTTGGTATACCGTGTTTTTTACCATGGCCCAGGCCTCTTGCGCACCTTCCCGGTAGGCTGATATCTTCCATAATCGAATACGCCGCTGTGCCCATTTGAACAGCACCACAAGCTCCGCCATACCTCCTGGAGGAGAGGCGGATGGCCATAAAGCCATGGCAACACTACGCATTGCCTGTCGAACTTGCTCGTGCATCTGGGACAACTCTTGTAGCAGGTCGCCTTGAGATCCGTTCATTTCTTCCTCAGGACGGCCAGTCAGCATACCTGCAGACATAAATCTGTTAGCTCCAGCCCTCGCCGAATTATAGGGAGGCAAGTTTGAAAAGCATACTGAATATACCGCCTTGTAGCCTCTTATTCTCCTTGACGGCGTCAGCTAGTTGGGCTCGAACATCTTTTAGTTCTTCGCCCAGTTGGGTATGGGAGTCCTGCAGCTTGTTCCTCTCATCCCTGGCCCACGTCAGCACACGTTCGCCTGCTGCATGTTGCCTTCTGGCCTCTTGTTCACCAGCCTGAGCGTCCTTTAGTTTCTCTCTCAGTTGCTCTAATGCTTCTGTCAGCAGAAACACAACAGTGTTAGTATAACTGGTATATGATTATACTTGTTTCCACTGGGGAGAAACATTACCAGATGGTGCCTCCTTGGATTTTTCCAATTCGGTGGTAGCCACAGTTAGTTGAGTCTGACATTTTTCCATCTCTTGAGACAACATGATATTCTTCTCCATAAGTGCGTGATTATACAATGATCCTTAAATCAGTTGTATCACCTGCTTTAACTCTCAGGGGCTACCGGTGTATGATTATTAAATCTACACTTACCCGCATATCTTTTAGATGCTGGTCCGTGGCTCTGGCAAGCCCATCCCGAGCAGCTTGGATGTACGCATCGGCCGAGCTAAAGGCATCGAATGCCTCCTTTAAAAAGTCGGGGTCACGGAGAGCGGCCCTCCGACAACGATGATTCATGGCGCTCTCCACTTCAGAGTTCGTGACGGACATACTGTCTGAATCCTGTGCGGAAGGACAGTTCGACGCCACTCCCGTGTCAGCCCCCGTCCTTAGAGCAGGGTCTGGAACCTGACTAGTGGAGGCACGACCGGCAGGATCCGCGGACATAGTACGGTGGACACTTTTCCTGGTAGAATGCGGCAAATGGCATCATGATTTGATGTGGTGAGCAGGAGATGTATTCTTGAAAAGAAAGCCTTACCTCTTTGATGAAGGTTCCGACGTATTATCATTTGCCTTCCTCTTTGAAGATGTGCTCGGCGCGGGCGCCGCTCTCCTCGGAGATGCTTCTGGTGCACATTGTGACATCGAGCGCCTCCCCTTTGGAACACAAAATAGTGCGGTGGGTGAGGCATGATAAGGAAACTCTTTCGAAGAAGGTGTCTCTTAAATTACTTACATGCGAAGCAGGGAGGAGGCCGGGGTAATCGGCGATGATGGGTACTTCCATACTATCGTAGCTCGTCTGAATATGTCCGGATCTTCTTCGAATCCGGGGTCGAGGTCCCGGTTGTGACCCTCCGGCTAGGGGGCGGGGCTATGGATCCCCTCAATAGCCTTCCGCCATTCCTGTTGTGAATGGATAGGTTACTATCCATCAAAAATGATTCAGGGAGAGGAGTAAAAGAGTGGGATTGGAGCTCACCCAGCTAGGAGGATTATAGATGGAAAATCCATCTCGACATTGGAGACGAGTGAACTCCTCCTTCTCCCCTTTGTATAGTTCGGCCAATATTTTGGCCAAAGCGGCGGGGGTTTTCAGACCTTTCCGACCGCAGCGTGAGGCGTCATCTTCCCCATTATAGTGCCACATGGGAAGCCCTCTGTATTGGAGTGGTTGGACCCCCGCACTATGGAGATCGCCATTACCTCGATTATTGATAATCCGGAGTGGGCGAGCGTCTTAATCTTGCCCATCAACTGACTGACTTCCATGCTATCCTCCTCCTCGAGGCTCTGATGGTGCCAGCTGTGGCGTTTCTTCAACGGGCACTTGAAAATTCAGGGAGACCATTCGGACTGGGTCAGGAAGGGCGACGTCGTCAATATAGAACCATTCAGAAGGCCACTCTTCGGAATCCTTCTTCAGCATGCCAGACAGGTATCTGGTCCCGGCGATACGCCACACTTCGGCTCCTCCCACTTCGAATATTGATCCCCCTTGATTATGAGGGACGAGGCAGAACAGTTTTCTCCATAATTCAAAATGGGCCTCACAACCCAGGAATAGCTCGCATAGAGCAACGTAACCCACGATGTGCAGGATGGAGGCGGGAGTGAAACTGTGCAGTTGGAGGCCATAATACTCCAGAAGTCCTCGGAGGAAGGGATGGATTGGAAGTCCGACGCCTCTTAGCAAGAAGGAAACGAAGCATACTCATTCCCCCTGGATAGATTGGGGAAATTCTCCGCCTGAACCCCACCATTGAAGGACGTCAATCCTGCTCGGATGGGGACTAGATCCGCGGGAGGAAGAAAGCCCTATTTTTGCAGCTTCGTCCGCTGACCGTGAGATATGGAACATATCTCCCAATCCCCTTTTTAGGAGCCGTGGGGACGAGAGGAAGAGCTGGGAGCGCTAGCCATGTTGGAGTGGTTCCTCTTAGCGAGCTCTGAGGATTTTTTTCGTAGGGTGTGGAATGGATCTGAGATCTATTCTCTGTAAATAGGCACCTCTCTTGTATGGTCAAGGTGGTATGTGCAAAAATACCCCGACCTCTCGTATTCGCTCGCCACGTGGAAGCTGAAGTCAGGAAGGCATGGAAGCCGATGGGCACGACATTAAATGGAAAAGCCGAATACCGCGCTTTAAGTTAGGGACTTTGAAGTAATCGGAGGGGGAACCCGCCTTGCAATGCCGAAGACAATCTGCGCGCCGGACACCTCGTCATTGAAGTCTGGTTCGGGGGCTACTGAGGGAGTCCTAGACTAAGGGGTCCTCGGGCGGCCGGCCTGTTGGATATGGACCGGACTATTGGGCCATGAAGATACAAGATAGAAGACTTTCTCCCGTGTCCGGATAGGACTCTCCTTTGTGTAGATGGCAAGCTAGGTGGCCGGATGTACTATTTCCTTTCTATGTAACCGACTTTGTACAACCCTAGTTCCCTCTAGTGTCTATATAAACCGGAGAGGTTTAGTCCGCAGGGACAATGATAATCAGATAGGCTAGACTTCTAGGGTTTTAGCCATTACGATCTCGTGGTAGATCAACTCTTGTAACCCCCATACTCATCAATATTAATCTAGCATGACATAGGGTTTTACCTCCATCGAGAGGGCCCGAACCTGGGTAAACATTGTGTTCCCTGTCTCCTATTACCATCAACCTCAGACGCATAGTTCGGGACCCCCTACCCAAGATTCACCGGTTTTGACACCGACAACCGTCATTTCGATGTCACACAAGAACAATAAGATCATCGACGAGTACATTCACGTCCGCATCGAGCATCAGGTGGACGAGCCAGTGAGGAAGTTCATCGACACAACCGACGTTGGAGGCACTAACAGGATATACTTTACTGTTAAGTATGAAAAATTGCCTAATTTTTATTTGTGCTATGGTGTCGTGGGGCACACTACAACCAAGTTCTGTGGTGTCCCTACTGAGCTTCAAGAGAAGAACTTCTCCATCGACATCAAGGCTTCTGCTCACTTGAAGAACCTACACACTTCGGGGGCTTCGACCGGGCGGCTCCTCGAGCACGGAGGCTTGTCAGTGGCCCCTGGAGATGAGGAGGTGGCGGGTAGGTCCAAGCTGCCGGAGAAGGAGATCAAGGCGGTGACAAAGGCTGTCCAGAAGCTTACGGTCGAGGAGGCGATGGGGGCTGAAGGTTCCCAGGATGAGGACCCCTCTCCCAATGATTCTAAGATGGTCATCGCGTCTGGCCGAGCGGACGGGCCGGATCAGGTTGCTGTAGGGGTCAATGGGGACACTCCCTCCATCATCTTGAGTGCTCTCGTGGCCCCTGCAGCTGTTGCACCCAAAGAAGCTGTGGATGGTGTCCCCTCAGCCCGCCAGGGTAACATGATGGGCTCCATCAACATGTACGCCCATGCTGAAGGGGAGGTTGCTGAACCAGGCAAGGTAACTGAATCTATTCGAGGCCAATGGAAGAGACTCTACAGAGATGAGCAGGTGGAGCGGGCTGCTGTTCAAGGCGTGTGCGCCAAGCATGTAAAGTTTGGGGTCCCAACGCCCCCAAATAGTGGCAGTGACATGTCCAGCCGCAAGGGTGCCTTTGTTGGGGAACGTAGCAGAAATTCAAAATTTTCTACGCATCACCAAGATCAATCTATGGAGTAATCTAGCAACGAGGGGAAGGAGAGTGCAACTACATACCCTTGTAGATCGCTAAGCGGAAGCGTTCAAGTGAACGGGGTTGATGGAGTCGTACTCGTCGTGATTCAAATCACCGGAGATCCTAGTGCCGAACGGACGGCACCTCCGCGTTCAACACACGTACAGCCCGGTGACGTCTCCTACGCCTTGACCCAACAAGGGGAGAAGGAGAGGTTGGGGAAGACTCCATCCAGCAGCAGCACGACGGCGTGGTGGTGGTGGAGGAGCGCGTGACTCCAGTAGGGCTTCGCCAAGCACTGCGAGAGACGAGGAGGGAGAGGGGTAGGGCTGCGCCAACATGGAGATTGAATCGCATGTTGGGCCGCCCCTTTGCCTCCACTATATATAGGGGGAGAGGGAGGGCTGCGCCCCCACCTAGGGTTCCCATCCCAAGGGGTGCGGCAGCCCTAGATCCCATCTAGGGTGGCGGCCACAAGGGGGAGAGGGGGAGGCGCACCTAGGGTGGGCCTTAGGGCCCATCTGCCCTAGGGTTTGCCCCCTTCCCCTCTTGGAGGCACCTTGGGCCTTGGTGGGAGGCGCCCCAGCCCACCTAGGGGCTGGTCCCTTCCCACTATTGGCCCATGTAAGCCTCCGGGGCTGGTGGCCCCACCTGGTGGACCCCCGGACCCCTCTGGTGGTCCCGGTACACTACCGGTGATGCCCGGAACAATTCCGGTGGCCAAAACCATACTTCCTATATATCAATATTTACCTCCGGACCATTTTGGAACTCCTCGTGACGTCCGGGATCTCATCCGGGACTCCGAACAACATTCGGTAACCGCGTACATACTTTCCCTATAACCCTAGCGTCATCGAACCTTAAGTGTGTAGACCCTACGGGTTCGGGAGTCATGCAGACATGGCCGAGACAACTCTCCAGCCAATAACCAACAGCGGGATCTGGATACCCATGTTGGCTCCCACATGTTCCACGATGATCTTTTCAGATGAACCACGATGTCAAGGATTCAATCAATCCCGTATACAATTCCCTTTGTCCATCGGTATGATACTTGCCCGAGATTCGATCGTCGGTATCCCGATAACTTGTTCAATCTCGTTACCGGCAAGTCTCTTTACTCGTTCCGTAACACATCATCCCGTGATCAACTCCTTGATCACATTGTGCACATTATGATGATGTCCTACCGAGTGGGCCCAGAGATACCTCTCCGTTTACACGGAGTGACAAATCCCAGTCTCGATTCATGCCAACCCAACAGACATTTCGGAGATACCTGTAGTGTACCTTTATAGCCACCCAGTTACGTTGTGACGTTTGGCACACCCAAAGCACTCCTACGGTATCCGGGAGTTGCACAATCTCATGGTCTAAGGAAATGATACTTGACATTAGAAAAGCTTTAGCAAACGAACTACACGATCTTTGTGCTAGGCTTAGGATTGGGTCTTGTCCATCACATCATTCTCCTAATGATGTGATCCCGTTATCAACGACATCCAATGCCCATGGTCAGGAAACCGTAACCATCTATTGATCAACGAGCTAGTCAACTAGAGGCTTACTAGGGACATGGTGTTGTCTATGTATCCACACATGTATCTGAGTTTCCTATCAATACAATTCTAGCATGGATAATAAACGATTATCATGAACAAGGAAATATAATAATAACCAATTTATTATTGCCTCTAGGGCATATTTCCTACAGCCTTTGCAGCCATCCTGGAGAGCACGGCAGGTAGTAAGAGGAGTCATCATGATGATCAAAATTTAGTGTTTAGCATGGACAACACTAGTTCAGAGAGTATAGAGTATAAGAGTGCAAATGATATAAGTGTTTCTTGTAAAAGAGTCTGTACTGAGAGGGTTGAGGCTGTAGTAGGGCTAGATGGATCCATTGTTCATGTAACACAGGAGAAAGAGGGGAGAGAGGAGGAGGCTCAGGATAAAAGGAGGGAATCAGTGGGAGAGGAGAAAGAGGATGGGGAGGGAAAAAAGGAAGCTACCGGCCTTGGGGCTGCCGGTGACCTGACGGGCGTGGATGACGCCCGTCAGGAGCCATGAAAATATTGAGTTGGAACTGTCGAGGCTTGGGTCAACCTCGTACAGTTCAAGAGTTGGTGTGCCTCTCAAAGACGCACAGACCCAATATTATCTTTTTATCTGAAACAAGAAAGAATAAAGAGTATGAATAATGTTTTTACTGTTTCTGGCCATGGTAAAGGTGGTGGACTAGCTGTGTTTTGGGATGAGGTGTACTCTTGTGAGATGAACAAATATGGTGACGACTTTATTGATTTGTACGTCGACAAGGGAAAGGGAACAAAGTGGAGGTGCACCTTCATTTACGGTGAGCCTAAGGCGAGTCAAAGGTATGTTATGTGGGATGTCTTGAGATGGATTTAACCTCTTGGTGTTGGAGCTTGGTTTATGGTGGGGAATTTTAATGAAGCTATGTGGCAACAAGAGCATTTCTCTCGTCATAAGAGGTCTACTAGACTAATGGCTAATTTTCGTGAAGCTTTGCCTGATTGCAATTTATATGACTTGGGTTACCATGGCGTGTCTTGGACGTATAATAGTAAGCAAGATGGAAACAAGAATGTTAAGGTGCGCCTTGATCGTGCGGTGGCGTGCCCGCTTTGGTCTTCAATGTTCCCTCGATGTAAGGTATCTCATATAATAAGCTCCAGGTTTGATCACTGTCCCATTTTTGTTGGGGTATTGGGTACTCACCAGGTGGGTAGATTTGTTAATCAGTTGAAATATGAATCTTATTGGGAGAGGGAAGGTGGAGCATTGGATGACCTGATTAGTGCTTGCTGGAATAGAGAGTCTAATATTAATGATCTTGAAGATATTGCTAATAAGTTAGACAAATTAATGAAATCTCTTCATGGGTGGAGTCGGGTCCATATTGGTTATTCACCAAAGAAACTGGAGTGGGCTCGTAAAAGACTAAATGTGTTGTTTAGTAGGAATGATCATTCTGCAGTGATAGAAAGGAAGAAAATTCTTCAAGAGATGGATGAGCTTCTTATAAAGGAAGATATGCTATGGAAGCAAAGATCTCGTTTGGATAAGATAAGAGGAGGAGACCGTAATACTAATTATTTTCAGAGAAAGGCTTCATGGAGAGCAAAGAAAAATTATATTGCGGTACTAAGGAAGGATGATGGGGGTCTCACGGAAAATCTGGAGGAAATGAAAGGTATAAAAACTCGTTCTTTAAAAAACTTTATTCTGTTGACGACTCCATTAACCCGTCACATATTATTTCGTTGGTCAAACCCATTGTCTCTGATGATATGAATGATGAGCTTTGCAAACCATTTCCGGAATAAGAGATTAGTGATGCGTTTTTTCAAATGGGACCGTTAAAAGCTCCGGGTCCGGATGGGTTTCCTGCAAGGTTTTTCCAATGGAATTGGGGTTTGATCAAAGAGGATATTTTTAAGGCTGTCCAACAGTTTTTTATTCTGGAATTATGCGAGAGGGGATTAATAACACAACTATTGTTCTCATCCCAAAAGTTAAGAATCCTCAGTCTATTAAAGAGTTCAAGCCGATCAGTTTGTGCAATGTTATCTATAAGATCATTTCCAAATGCCTTGTTAACAGACTGCGACCGCTCCTTGATGGTATGATTTCGCCTACTCAAAGTGCATTTATTCCGGGAAGGTTAATTTCTGACAACGCTATCATAGCTTTTGAATGTATGCATTCGTTAAGTACGCTGGAAGATTTCAGAGGGGAATTTTGCTCATATAAGTTGGACTTGGCAAAAGCCTTTGATCAGGTGGACTGGCGTTTCTTACAATGTATGATGGGGGCTTTGGGTTTTGCACTGATGTGGATAAATTGGATTATGGCATGTGTTACATCAGTGAAATTTGCGGTGCGCTTCAACAAACAATTGTTGGAGACGTTTTCACCTACTCAGGGGCTCAGGCAGGGAGATCCTTTATCCGCGTATTTGTTCCTATTTGTTGCCGAGGCACTTTCTTTACTTCTTAAAGATGCTTCTACCAGGGGAGTTCTTCAGGAGTTCCATTTGAATAGACAAGCCCCAGGTATTTCTCACTTGTTGTTTGCGGACGACAGTATGTTATTTTTCAAAGGCTCCATTGATCAAGCAGTTGTCATTAAAAGTACGAGAAAGGGAATGGGCAGTTATTAAGTCCTGATAAGTGTTCCATGATGTTTGGGAAAAAGTGTAGTTTGGAGAATCAAGTGGCTATAATGGTAATCTTAAAAATTACGGTCGATGGGTTCGAAGATAAATATCTTGGACTTCCGGTTCCTGAGGGAAGAATGAAAGCTGGTAAGTTTCAATCTACTCAAGAAGAGGTTTTGAAAAGGCTCTTTGACTGGATAGAGAAATACGCTTCTTGTGGGGTAAAAGAAGACTTAATAAAATCAGTTATTCAAGCTCTACCTATGTATGCTATGGGTATTTTTAAGTTCCCGGCTTCCCTTTGTGAGGAGCTAACCCAGATTATCAGGAATTTTTGGTGGGGAGATGAGGAAGATCGAAGAAAAACACATTGGTTAGCATGGGAAAAATTAACAAGGTCTAAAGGTAAGGGAGGTATGGGATTCCGGGATCTCAGATTATTTAACCAAGCCCTCTTAGCCAAACAAGCATGGAGGTTATTGGTTTATCCGGGTTTGTTGTGTGCTAAGCTGATGAAGGCAAAGTATTACCCTCAGGGACATATTCTTGATACAGTGTTTCCTCATTCTGCATCACTCACTTGGCAAGGTATTATGCATGGTCTGGAATTACTTAAAAATGGTGTCGTTTGGCGAGTGGGTGATGGATCTAGTATTAATATTTGGAGGAATAATTGGTTATCCAGGAGCACTGGCCTTAAAATTTCAGCTAAAAGGCATAATACTAGATTGAGATGGGTCTCTGATTTGTTCTTGAGCGGGAGAAATGTATGGGATGAAAATTTGATTAAGTACCTTTTCTATCCCCATGATGCAGAGGAGATTCTTAAGATTCGTATTCATACTTATGGGGATGGGAATTTTATTGCGTGGCACTATGAGAAGAACAGTATATTTTCTGTTAAAAGTGCGTACAGTTTAGCGCTTAAGTTGAAAGATAGTCAAGATAAATTGGGTCAATCTAGTGGAGATCCATGTGGAGAAAGAAGGCTCTGGAATTTAATTTGGAAGGCTAATATACCTCAGAATATAAGAATTTTTGCCTGGAGGGCCGCAACCAATAGCTTGGCAGTCCAGACCAATAGAGTTAAGCACCATCAGATTACTTCAGGTATGTGCTCTATTTGTGAAGTAGAAGATGAAAGCACTTTTCATGCCCTCGTTACTTGTTCTAAGGCTCGTGCTCTGCAACTTGCCTTGAGAGAATCGTGAAATATTCCTGATGAAGAGTGGTTCAAATTCTCGGGGCCAGATTGACTATTGATTCTGTTGGATCATTTAAGCCTGCAACAGCGAGAGCAAGTTTTGTTTCTTTTCTAGCGAGCATGGCACCTGAGAAATGATTTAATTTTTGGAAAAGGGCAGGAATCCATTGCTGCTTCTGCAATTTTTGTGGTAAATTATTGGTCTTCTTTTACGTCCTGTCACGACACTGTCGAGGTTGTTCCTAGTAACAAAGGTAAAGGAGAATTGGGAGGTGCTACAACAGTTTTCGCAACATCACAACAACAGGTGGAATGGAAACCTCCACCAGAAGATTATATCAAGATCAATGTCGATGCCAGCTATGTGGAGAGTATCAATGCGGCCAGCGTGGGAGTGGTTGTTAGGAACTCATCTGGCGAAGTTATTATATCTTCGCGGGACTTTCTGAGTCAGTGCTACAGCGTGAATGAAGCTGAGCTGCGTGCTTGCCTCGCAGGCCTTTATATAGGTATTACTCTTCACCAGTCCATTATTTTGGAGACTGATTATGCTTTTGTCCGTTTTTTCCTTGCAAATGAGAATCTTGACAGGTCCTCGCTCATTGATCTGAAGAAAGAAGCCTTGAGTATATCGAAGATGCTTAAGAATTTTAAAATTGCGAAAATTAATCGGAACGCTAATAAGGTGGCTCATGAAATTGCGAAGTTTAGCTTTATAAGTAAATCTGATGGGATTCTTCTTAATAGCGTTCCGCCTTGTGTGGTGAATTTTGTAATGAACGATTGTAATAACATTATTAATTGATTAATGTGTGGGGGTTTTTCAAAAAAAAAACCCTTCGGTATCCAATGATCATAGATTGATAAATCATGTTCAATAAGTGGTTTACCCATCCGCTCTCCGGTTGTACTATAAGGTTGGAAAAGGGTTACCACTTGTTCCTAAAACCAAATTCCTATAATTTATTTATGCGAGATCAAAGTGTTGTCTTTCCCTTTTCTTCTGTAGCTGGATTCCCCAAAGCCACGTAATGTGATTCCAGCGCAACACCTTTTGTTTTGAGACGATAAACAAATAAGATTGTCTGTTGAAATGGCAGGTAAATCATTATTGTTCACTTGCCAAAGAACTGTAAACCCTCTCTTTTTTTTTGTTAGTCAAGTCAAGTCCATGAGCATTGTTCACTCGTGAAAGAATTGTTCCGGAGCAAGAGGAATCTTTGGCAGGCGGTGGATCCGTCTGTTCACGGTTCGTACATTTGTACCACACGGTGCCGGATTCCCAAACAAATCCACCAAGTCAACTGTTTACGGACCCTGTTTCTACGATGGAGACTAATTCTGCATCCCCCGGTTATTAATCTCTGAAGATTTTTCCTCCATACCGGTACCACATTGGGCTGCAAAAGTTCAGCAATATGAAAAAGCGAGCTACCACCAACCCATTATGAACTTCTCTGAAAAAATGTCAAGATGAAATGAAGTGAAATGGCGGTGGTACTTTTTGAGGACAGCCACAGGCACGGCCACGGCCACCACCCCTCCCCCATCACTCATCAGTCCTGCCTGTCACTCGTCACAAGTGAGTAACGGTTAAGGCTCTGCCGCCGGTGCCTCCCCTTCCTGCCGGCTCCTGTTTCGCACAGCCATCCGCTCCGCTGCTCCCCAGAGGACACACCTCTCCGCTGCCTCTCCTCTCTTCTCTTCTCTCCTCTCCTCTCCTCAAGGATGAAGCTCGCTGGCCCGCCGAGGATGAGATGAGAGGCTGGGCCACCGCCGGCAGAGGAACAAGAGCCCCGCCAACCACCACACCGCAAGCGAGACGAGGAGGGCAGAGATGGGGAACTGCGGCACGCGGGAGGAGAATGCCGTCGTCGCCGCGCACGCGCAAGGTCCTTGCTTGTTCCTCCTTAGCCACCCTTCCCGACGCCGGGTTGGGGATTTCTTGCCGATGCTTGTTTTGGGGGCCGGTGGGTCCTGAGATCCGCGTTATGGAATTCCTGGTGGAATCACCGGAAGAACATTCTTTGCTTCGATTTTTGTGACGGCGTCCGGTTTATTAGGATCTTCCGGCTGGTGACTTGTGCGGCGAATTCGGGCTTTCTTTCTTCTAGGGCCTGTTCCGAATCGGCACTGCGGAAGAGGGTTTTGATTGATTGAAATCTAAACTTTCGTCCTGACAAATATTTCTTCTGTATTCGAACGGGGGGTTTTGGGTATAGAATCTGCATTTTTTGCTCCAATTTTATCTTCATTTTTGGTGAACTGTGGTGTCTTTAATCCCCATTTGATTTCTCTCCTCTGATATGAGTATCAACTTTTGTTCAACCGTGGTTTCTTGCCTCCTGCATTTGCTGCCCAAGTTGGCATTCTTCTCACCTTCCTTATCTTCTTTGTTCTTGCATCATAAATCCTGCTTCATTGAGCTCATTGGGAAATATTTACAGGCCCTTGCCCCAGTGGAACTGGAGGCGGCTGCAATCTCTGCCCTCCCTCACTCTGTACTGTTGACTTTCAGATTTTCAGAAAAAAGAAAGCCATGATCCTGCACGTTGGGTTAACATAATCTCTTCTAGTACCAAGTTGCCTTTTAAAAAGCAATCTGCAACTGTGTAGTAGATCTGGTGGTCCTGTTTACCCCTTGCTGTAACTAATTTGCGCGTGTGCAATCTTTTTTCTCTCTCTTATACTCAGAAACATAGTCCAAGCCAGCATTCAATGGCCTGCTCTCATTTCACTTGTCTTCATGTTACTTTTACAATTTACAGAGTTGCTAATGTAGAAAGTTGATGCGCTTGGGAATGAGACTTAACTGTCTTTCTTCTCTCTTTAATTATGCCTGTCAAAATAATAATATTGCTGATAATCCAATCCCTCTGTAATTTTCAAACTAATCACCTTCACTCAGCTCTATGTACTACATGAGTGAGTTCGATTTTTTTTTCTTGAATTCCATGGTTTATGATTTCTTTATAAAACTAAGTATTAGATCTGTAATGCTTTACCCTTTTTAATGTGATAGTCTGTTTTTAGTTTATCCAACTGATGCGTAAATGGCACTAACATGAACTTATTTTTCTGTGCAATGGTATGTTTTCAGTTCAGCAAGTCCACTTGTTACAACATTCCGACAAGAATGCTCTTGCAGATAGGAAGCACACCCGCACCTCATCAGATGTGAGTGACCCTCCAACACCTAGGAAAATCGAAGATGCCAAGAACATTTCCATATACAACAATGTGATTGCATTCACGTTGTTTGAGCTTGAAACAATCACAAAGAGCTTTCGGGCCGATTATGTTCTTGGCGAAGGAGGCTTTGGGACTGTTTACAAGGGTTACATAGATGAGAATGTCAGGGTTGGCCTGAAATCACTGCCTGTTGCCGTCAAGGTGCTCAACAAAGATGGACATCAAGGGCACAGAGAATGGCTAGTGAGTAACCAAGTTATTCCGTTTTGTCATGCCTGATAGTGTTTACGATGTACATTGGCATGCTGAAAATTTAATAATTATTACAAGAACTATGATATATCTAGTTATGCATGTTATGTGTTGCAGCACCAGCACATAAGAAACCTTATTGAGAACTCCATGCACATTTAATTTTCTTAATATCATGCAAATTAGCATGCCTGGTCAGGATAATTCTCTATACACTAAAATGAAAAAATGACAAAAAACGTTTTCTTTAGTATACATTTAATTGAGAGTAGTAGATGTATTACTGTAACTAATTTACTCAGAATGTGGAAACTGGAAAATTCGTAAGTTGAAAAAGGTTATTTTTATCGTGCATGTGAATGAAATAAGCGTAGCCCCCGAGTCGTGCCTGTAGTTACTAAAATCATGCATTCATTATCGTGTATTGGATTTGGAAACATAATAGTGCTATGGTCAGCACAAGCAACAACACCAACCAAAGAGACTGATTTCGTATGTAACTATGAAGAACGATGCCAGGGTTATCATATTGTTTTTTAGAAACCGTGTTCAATGGCTTTGGTCATATTATTACCCTGTTAAGTCATTTCTTTGTTTTTCTTTTCCTAAAAAGTTCTCAATGTGTTACTCATTTTTTATTTCTTTGTCAGACTGAGGTTAATTTCTTGGGGCAGCTAAGACATCCAAACCTAGTAAAGTTGATTGGATATTGCTGTGAAGATGACCACAGGCTGCTTGTCTATGAGTTCATGTTTCGAGGAAGTCTGGAAAACCACTTGTTTCGAAGTAATACATCTACTACTCTTGGCAGCTCACATGATATCATAAAAGAATTTCTGTGGCGCCATATCTTTACATATATTCCCCCGATTCTTTCTCTAATGCGATCAACACCATCGTCATGATGACCACAACGTGGATAATAGAAGTATATTATTTTCTTGTCAGTATATCGGTGTGATGTAACTTTTCATTGCCATGTAGCATTAGGCATTTTTATACACTCACGCATGTAGCCAAGTGAGCAATGCCCAGTTCTCTGTATCTTCCCTGATCTAGAATAGCTTAATAAGTTCTGCTTGGCATATAAAATCAGCTTTCGGCTTGTTGGAAACAGATACTGGTAGACTCAGTTCAGGATTTGAACTTAATCATCAGCATTTGTGTTAGAGATTATCCAGTAAACTAGTAATTTCCACATGTAACTGCCAGTGCTTCACTTCTGCAGCTGAAGCCTGAATCTGGTCTGTTTGTTGTGTATTTGTTGAAAATTTATTTACGAGCTATATCCAAATTGCAAAAATTGCCTATTAGTTTATTCTTTCTCCTATTGTATGAGCTATATTTTTATTTTGGGTTAAACTTGTATATGAAACAGCGAAAAAGGTTTTGCTGACTCCTTCTCTTGTTTCCCCCCTCAGAGACCGCTACTCCCTTACCCTGGGCAACTAGGATGTCTATTGCACTGGGAGCTGCCAAAGGGTTGGCTTGTCTCCACAATGCTGAAAGGCCTGTTATCTACAGGGATTTCAAGACCTCAAATATTCTGCTGGACTCTGTTGAGTGTTCATACTTGGCTACTTGCCATGTTTCTTTTTTTCTTCTTAGTTCTTTGCATATCCATCAGAAATACCTAATTGTTTGTGATAATGACATTTGCCTCTTATTTACATTGCCACAGGATTATACTGCTAAACTGTCAGACTTTGGCCTGGCAAAAGCTGGCCCAGAAGGTGATGAGACCCATGTATCAACACGGGTGATGGGAACATACGGTTATGCCGCCCCTGAATATGTGATGACCGGTATTACCCTCATTTTCCAACAATATCTTTGGTAAATAAATTCGCTTAATAATGCCACAATGCCATTACCGCCAAACTGCATGATCTGAGATCACGCACAAATATATCATGTATTATGTGGAATAGTTTTTTTACCTTGTAAAAAAATTATTTTTCGAGGCGATACGCAAGAATGCATGTAACTTTTTTGTCTCTCCTGGCAACCTCATGAATATACCTACTGGACAGGTCACTTGACAGCTAGAAGTGATGTCTACAGCTTTGGTGTGGTCCTTCTCGAGCTCCTGACAGGGCGGAAGTCCATCGACAAATCCCGGGCAAGCAGGGAGCACAGCCTGGTTGACTGGGTTCGCCCCAAGCTGAGCGATAAGAGGCGGCTTCACCAAATCATCGACCCAAAACTGGAGGGACAGTATTCAGTGAGAGCAGCTCACAAGGCCTGCAGCCTTGCATACTACTGTCTGAGCCAGAACCCCAAGGCCAGGCCCCTGATGAGCGATGTCGTAGAGACGCTCGAGCCATTGCAGAGTGGCGGTGGGAGTGATGGAGCCATTGTTCAAGCCGGTGGCCTCCCTGACTATAGAGTTCGCCGCAGCCTGACCGGAAACAGCGTCCACTGCAGGGCCATTCCCAACCCCAAGTGCTCCCCTGCCGTGCCGGCGTGCAGGGTGAGGTGATAACAGCTTCTGCAGTTTCAGGTTCATCCTACCCACTGCTGCAATAGGCCCAGTTGTACATTGCAAGCTTTTTCCGATGTGTAAATTTGATCCGCGCGCGCCGCTGTTGTTTTTCGTTTCTGCTGCTTGTAAGGCCCCTCTAATTTTCGCGGGGGTGGCCTTAAGGTATCCTTGAACAGAGCGATCCCCGCCGAAACCGACGGGTTTGAATCCCTGGAAATGAAATGCCGAACCAAGAGTGGTTGGTTGGCAAATGTTATGGAACTATGGAAGTTATGTCACATGTTGTAGCCTTTTCTTTCCCCGGTGGTTATCGGTCCTGGATTGCTTCATATGTTTCTCTCTCTCATATGATAAGCTGCTACGAAGAATTAGAGGAGTTCTTGGTCATTTCCTTTCTAGCAAGAATTAGAGTACTGGAGTATGTTGCATGGTTTCAGATTGCTTGGCGATGGCTGTCGAACTAGCATCACCATAATAATCCTTCAGTATCATCAATTTGACCTGCCTTGCAACATAACCATCTTTTGTCAGCAGATATGAGCAATCAGTGTGATCTACTAGTAGTTGTCTATGCACATGACTTGAGCTGGTTTGCTGATCAATAAAAAGGGGAAACTAAAAAAAATCTTGTTCAAGTGGCCGGTCATTCTCAATCAATTCATGTGTAAATTAGTAAATTGGTGTGGTGCCATGGATCCGTGGTCGTTGTCACCATCATCGCTCCCATTACATTTACATGATCATCGTGTGTGACGTGGATCAAGCCAGATAAGCTCTGGCAAACGAAAGTGATGTATCTATTCAAGCATAACAGTGGATAAACATTATCTATCCATCCATCTATCTTTATCTATATGTATATGTCCATGGATTGATGTTCCTTTTCTTTTGAAGCCCAGAACCGTAGAAGTTGTTCTACGGTATTTTCATACATTAATTAAATATAAACCACTACATATTTACAAGCAAAAAGAAAAACCAAACAAATGTCCTATCCAATACCAGCTCTAGCACCCTTTGAAAAGAGAAACAGCTTTAGGAAACATAGGAATCAGATTAAGAGATCACAAAAAGAGGCACCAGCATCATAGATGGGTGTCAATCCAGCCTTCCTAACACCCTGCATTCTTGCTCTTTACTCTATGTCTCAGAAGCATCAGATCTTGTTTGAGTAAATGTTTCCAGGTGTTAACACTTGGCACTTCATTTCTAGTTGTTTTGCCATTTTTCTGATTCCAAATATTTCAGAATCCCAAAATTATTATATCCATGGCAACTGTTTTAGGGAAATCAAGAGAGATTTAAATTACTTCATCAACATGGATATCCCTCTTCTTTTATTGGGCAATAGGGCCAGCCAGCTGTCCCGAGTGAATGTGCAATCCCAAAAGAGTGAGGTGCGTTGAGGTCTCTTCAGCTTGTTCGTTGCAGAAAACACAATCATAGCACTCAAAGTAGAATGTCTTCCTTTTCAGCAAATTTCTAGTGTTGACTCTGTCATGCAGAAGCACCCAAAAAAAATACGTATATTTTATGCCTAATTCTGTTGTCACTTTTCCAAGGCCATTTGAAAATAATGTGGGCAACATATTTCCCTTTCACCCGGTTGTACATTTTGATTGAGGAGTATCCAGTTACAACCCAGTTATAGTTCCATTTATCCTTGGCAGGAGGATTGCATGTTTGAAGAACTAAATCTTTCATCTCATTGTATTGCTCAAATACTTGAGCGGAAACGGGGGTTTGAAAATTATCTGACAATTCTGAAGAGCTGATTCCAATGTTTGCTAAAGAGATCTTACCATTGTTTTCAAAAGAGAGAGATTTTGGAAATTTTTGCCTGAGGGGTTGCTCTTGCCATGGATCATGCCACACTAGAGCGGTGCTACCGGATCCCACGACACAAGTTTAGCATCGTTGAAAATTGGTAGCAATTTTAAGTGAGATTTCCATCAAAAAGAACTATCTTTCATTTGCTGAGGCAGGCTGCTGGAGTAGTAAATTTCCCCGATTAACTTTATCCTAGGTAAGGGCATCTCCAACGGCAACCCGCAAATTTCCTCCCGCATCCGTTCGTGGATACAGATGCGAGAGGCAGCCATCTAACGGTAACCGCATACATTTTCACAACAACATGAACCAACCGGACGAAATTCATTCAAACAAGTCCGGATTTTATATAAACACGACTGGATTTCATGTAAACATGACGGATTTCATTACAAATACATCAAAGCGGTGCTAGGCGGGCTCTGGGATATAATTAATACCTAATCTAAATGATCGCCGGCGTCCGGTCCCCGTGTCTGATCATCAGCTCCGAGAACTGAAACTTCACCATCTTCAGTTCCGCCTCGACGCTCTCCAGCTCCGCCTCCGTAACCTCCGCCCCCGGAGCCCCAGTAACTGAAGCAGTCCGCCTCCACATTGCCGCCAAGCGACTAATCGGCCGAAGATGCTCATCCCACCAAGCTTGGCGTTGACAGGAGGGGAGGAGCGTGGCCTTCCCGGGACACGAGCGGCGGCGACCTACTGTGCACTACTCTTCCTCGCTGCCAACGGCGCCCGTAGACATGCCAACTTCGTCGTGGTCGTGGCGCCGGGCTCGACCTCCTCGTCATTGATGTCGCCGAATAACGTCTCGCCCGCCTCATTGTCGCACTCCTTGTTGGCGGCTGCCACCTCTGCCACCCGCTGCCGGTACCGCCAGCGGGTGATGCGGATCTCATGGGCGAAGCGGTAGGACTCGAGCAGTGCCTCCTGCTCTGCTAGGTCCGCGTCCGGCGCGACCGCCCTGCTGGCAACGACCTGCTCCTTCGCCTGCAGATGCTTCTGGAGGAGGTTGTGATTGTAGTTGGCGTTGGCCCGCGTCACCCGGAACTGGTCCTCCCGCTCCTCCCGCACCATGTCCGTATAATGGGCAACGGGCCTCGCCGATGGTGATGGTGCAATGCACCAGCGAGGGTGGAGCGGAGGAGGAGGGTGCCACGGAGGAAGAGGAGGGTGGTGCTAGCTCATCGTTGGAGGCGTCCTTGATGTCTACTACACTACTTTATTCTTGTAGACTCTCTTGGGCCTCCAAGCACGGAGCTTTGTAGGACAACAACAAATTTCCCTCAAGTGAATGACCTAAGATTTATCAATCCATGGAAAATGTAGGATGAAGATGGTCTCTCTCCAACAACCCCGCAATCAAATACAAAAAATCTTTTATGTCCCCAAGACACCCAATACAATGGTAAATTGTATAGGTGCACTAGTTCGGCGAAGAGATATTGATACAAGTGTAGTATGGATAGTAGATATAGGTTTCTATAATCTGAAATAATAAAAACAGTAAGGTAGCAAGTAGCAAGCAATGAGCAAAACGGTATATCAATGCTTAAAAATAAGGTCTAGGATTCATACTTTCACTAGTGCAATATCTCAACAATGCTAACATAATTGCATCATATAACAATCCCTCAACATGCGACAAAGAATCGCTCCAAAGTTCTTATCAATAGCGGAGAATATAAGGTGAAATTGTTGTAGGTAGCGAACGACATCAAAGTTATCTTTCCGATAATCTATTGAGCCATATATAAGTGTCACAAATAGCCCTAGAGTTCGTACTACAATAACACCATATGATACACATCAATCAACTCTAATGTCACATAAATACTTCAATGTCACCACAAGTATTCGTGAGTCAATTATTCGATATGTATCAAACAACTTCAGATACATAACATTCAATCCAACACAAATAACTTCAAAGAGTACCCCAAAGTTTCTATCAGAGAAAGTAGGATGAAAACGTGTATCAACCTATGTGCCTAGATTACCCCATTGTCACCAAGGAAATCCGCAAGTTGATTACCAAAACATATATCAAGTGACTCAACATAATACCCCATTGTCACCACGAGTATACACATGCAAGACATACATCAAGTGATCTCAAATCCAAAATATTCAATCCGATAATAATGAAACCTCACAGGGAAAGACTCAATTCATCACAACAAAGATAGAGAGGGAAGAACACCATATGATCCAACTATATTAACAAAGCTCATGGTACATCAAGATCGTGCCAAATCAAGATCACGAGAGAGAGAGAGAGAGAGCGATCAAACACATAACTACTGGTACATACCCTCAGCCCCGAGAGTTAACTACTCCCTCCTCGTCATGGAGACCGCCAGGATGATGAAGATGGCCTCCGGTGATGATTTTGAAGGAAATATGGCCTAGAGGCAATAATAAAGTTGTTATTTTATATTTCCTTATATCATGATAAATGTTTATTATTAATGCTAGAATTGTATTAACCGGAAACTTGATACATGTGCGGATACATAGACAAAACACCGTGTCCCTAGTAAGCCTCTACTAGGCTAGCTCGTTAATCAAAGATGGTTAAGTTTCCTAACCATAGACATGTGTTGTATTAGGATAATGATGTGATGGACAAGACCCGTAGGGTCCGTGCTACCTCTTGAGCACTGCGTTGGTTTTCCCTGAAGAGGAAGGGATGATGCAGCAAAGTAGCGTAAGTATTTCCCTCAGTTTTTGAGAACCAAGGTATCCATCCAGTAGGAGGCTACGCGCGAGTCCCTCGTACCTGCACAAAACAAATAACTCGTCGCAACCAACGCAAATAGGGGTTGTCAATCCCTATAAGGCCACTTACGAGAGTGAGATCTGATAGATATGATAAGATAATATTTTTGGTATTTTTATGATAAAGATGCAAAGTAAAATAAAGGCAAAGTAAATAACAAAGGAAATAACTAAGTAGTAGGAGATCAATATGATAAAGATATACCCGGGGGCCATAGGTTTCACTAGTGGCTTCTCTCGAGAGCATAAGTATTCTACGGTGGGTGAACAAATTACTGTTGAGAAATTGACAGAATTGAGCATAGTTATGAGAATATCTAGGTATGATCATGTATATAGCCATCACGTCCGAGCCAAGTAGACCGACTCCTGCCTGCATCTACTACTATTACTCCACTCATCGACCGCTATCTAGCATGCATCTAGAGTATTAAGTTAAAAACAGAGTAACGCCTTAAGCAAGATGACATGATGTAGAGGGATAGACTCATGCAATATGAAGAAAACCCCATCTTGTTATCCTCGATGGCACCAATACAATACGTGCCTTGCTGCCCTTACTGTCACCGGGAAAGGACACCACAAGATTGAACCCAAAGCTAAGCACTTCTCCCATTGCAAGAAAGATCAATCTAGTAGGCCAAACCAAACTGATAATTCGAAGAGACTTGCAAAGATAACCAATCATACATAAAAGAATCCAGAGAAGATTCAAATATTATTCATAGATAGACTTGATCATAAACCCACAATCCATCGGTCTCAACAAACACACCGCAAAAAGAAGATTACATCGAATAGTTCTCCACAAGAGAGGGGGAGAACATTGTATTGAGATCCAAAAAGAGAGAAGAAGCCATCTAGCTACTAACTATGGACCCGTAGGTCTGAGGTAAACTACTCACACTTCATCGGAGAGGCTATGGTGTTGATGTAGAAGCCCTCCGTGATCGATGCCCCCTCCGGCGGAGCTCCGGAACAGGCCCGAAGATGGGATCTCGTGGATACAGAAAGTTGCAGCGGTGGAATTAGGTTTTTGGCTCCGTATCTGATCGTTTGGGGGTACGTAGGTATATATAGGAGGAAGGAGTACGTCGGTGGAGCAACAGGGGGCCCACGAGGGTGGAGGGCGCGCCTGGTGGGGGTGGGCGCGCCCCCTACCTCGTGGCCTCCTGTTTCTTTTCTTGACATAGGGTCCAAGTCTCTCTGGTCTTGTTCGTTGAGAAAATCACGTTCCTGAAGGTTTCATTCCGTTTGGATAATAAAGCCCAATAATGTCCAAAACAGTAGATAATATAGCATGGAGCAATCAAAAATTATAGATATGTTGGAGACGTATCAAGCATCCCCAAGCTTAATTCCTGCTCGTCCTCGAGTAGGTAAATGATAAAAACAGAATTTTTGATGCGGAGTGCTACTTGGCATAATTTTAATGTAATTCTTCTTAATTGTGGTATGAATATTTAGATCCGAAAGATTCAAGACAAAAGTTCATATTGACATAAAAATAATAATAGTTCAAGCATACTAACAAAGCAATTATGTCTTCTCAAAATAACATGGCTAAAGAAAGTTAGCCCTACAAAATCATATAGTCTGGCTATGCTCTATCTTCACCACACAAAATATTTAAATCATGCACAACCCCGATGACAAGCCAAGCAATTGTTTCATACTTTTGACATTCTCAAAATTTTTTCAATCTTCACGCAATACATAAGCGTGAGCCATGGATATAGCACTATAGGTGGAATAGAGTGGTGGTTGTGGAGAAGACAAAAAGGGAGAATATAGTCTCACATCAACTAGGCGTATCAACGGGCTATGGAGATGCCCATCAATAGATATCAATGTGAGTGAGTAGGGATTGCCATGCAACGGATGCACTAGAGCTATAAGTATATGAAAGCTCAAAAATAAACTAAGTGGGTGTGCATCCAACTTGCTTGCTCATGAAGACCTAGGACAATTTGAGGAAGCCCATCATTGGAATATACAAGCCAAGTTCTATAATGAAAGATTCCCACTAGTATATGAAAGTGATAACATGAGAGACTCTCTACTATGAAGATCATGGTGCTACTTTGAAGCACAAGTGTGGTAAAAGGATAGTAACATTGTCCCTTCTCTCTTTTTCTCTTATTTTTTTATTTGGGCCTTTTCTCTTTTTTTATGGCCTCTTTTATTTTTTTTCTCCCGGAGTCTCATCCTGACTTGTGGGGGAATCATAGTCTCCATCATCCTTTCCTCACTAGGACAATGCTCTAATAATGATGATCATCACACTTTTATTTTTCTTACAACTCAACAATTACAACTCGATACTTAGAACAAAATATGACTCTATATGAATGCCTCCGGCGGTGTACCGGGATATGCAATGATGCATGAGTGACATGTATGAAAGAATTATGAATGGCGGCTTTGCCACAAATACGATGTCAACTACATGATCATGCAAAGCAATATGACAATGATGAAGCATGTCATAATAAATGGAACAGTGGAAAGTTACATGGAAATATATCTCGGAATGGCTATGGAAATGCCATAATAGGTAGGTATGGTGGCTGTTTTGAGGAAGGTATATGGTGGGTGTATGATACCGGCGAAAGGTACGCGGTATTAGAGAGGCTAGCAAAGGTGGAAGGGGGAGAGTGCGTATAATCCATGGACTCAACATTAGTCATAAAGAACTCATATACTTATTGCAAAAATCTACAAGTTATCAAAGCAAAGTATTACGCGCATGCTCCTAGGGGGATAGATTGGTAGGAAAAGACCATCGCTCGTCCCCAACTGCCACTCATAAGGAAGGCAATCAAAAAATAAATCATGCTCCGACTTCATCACATAACGGTTCATCATACGTGCATGCTACGGGAATCACAAGCTTCAACACAAGTATTTCTCAAATTCACAACTACTCAACTAGCACAACTTTAATATCACCATCTTTATATCTCAAAACAATTATCAAGTATCAAACTTATCATAGTATTCAACACACTCATAAGAAAGTTTTATTATTAATCTTGTATACCAAGCATATTAGGATTTTAAGCAAATTACCATGCTATTTAAGACTCTCAAAATAATCTAAGTGAAGCATGAGAGATCAATAGTTTCTATAAAACAAATCCACCACCGTGCTCTAAAAGATATAAGTGAAGTACTAGAGCAAAATTATATAACTCAAAAGATATAAGCGAAGCACATAGAGTATTCTAACAAATTCTAAATCATATATGGCTCTCTCAAAAGGTCTGTACAACAAGGATGATTGTGGTAAACTAAAAAGCAAAGACTCAAATAATACAAGATGCTCCAAGCAAAACACATATCATGTGGCGAATAAAAATATAGCTCCAAGTAAAGTTACCAATAGAAGTAGACGAAAGAGGGGATGCCTTCCGGGGCATCCCCAAGCTTTGGCTTTTAGGTGTCCTTAGATTATCTTGGGGGTGCCATTGGCATCCACAAGCTTAGGCTCTTGCCACTCCTTGTTCCATAATCCATCAAATCTTTACCCAAAACCTGAAAACTTCACAACACAAAACTTAAAGTAGAAAATCTCGTGAGTTCCGTTAGCGAAAGAAAATAAAAGACCACTTCAAGGTACTGTAATGAACTCATTCTTTATTTATATTGGTGTTATACCTACTGTATTCCAACTTCTCTATGGTTTATAAAATATTTTACTAGCCATAGATTCATCAAAATAAGCAAACAACACACGAAAAACAGAATCTGTCAAAAACAGAACAGTCTGTAGTAATCTGTAGCTAGCGCAAGATATGGAATCCCAAAAATTCTAAAATAAATTTCTGGACGTGAGGAATTTATCTATTAATCATCTTCAAAAATAATTAACTAAATATCACTTTCCAAATAAAAATGGCAGTAGTTCTCGTGAGCGCTAAAGTTTCTGTTTTTTACAGCAAGTTCAACAAGACTTTCCCCAAGTCTTCCCAACGGTTCTAATTGGCACAAACACTAATTAAACACAAAAAACACAACCAAAACAAAGGCTAGATAAATTATTTATTACTAAACAGTAGCAAAAAGCAAGGAATAAAAATAAAATTTGGTTGCCTCCCAACAAGCGCTATCGTTTAACGCCCCTAACTAGGCATAACAAGCAAGAATAGATCTAGGTATTGCCATCTTTGGTAGGCAATCCATAAGTGGCTCTCATAATAGATTCATAAGGTAATTTAATTTTATTTCTAGGAAAGTGTTCCATGCCTTTCCTTAATGGAAATTGGAATCTAATATTTCCTTCCTTCATATCAATAATTGCACCAATCGTTCTAAGGAAAGGTCTACCAAGAATAATTGGATATGAAGGATTGCAATCTATGTCAAGAACAATAAAATCTACGGGCACATAATTCCTATTTGCAACAATAAGAACATCATTAATTCTTCCCATAGGTTTCTTAATAGTGGAATCCACAAGGTGCAAGTTTAGAGAGCAATCATCAAAATCACGGAAACCTAACAAATCACACAAAGTCTTTGGAATCGTGGAAACACTAGCACCCAAATCACATAAAGCATAGCATTCATGATCTTTAATTTTAATTTTAATAGTTAGTTCCCACTCATCATAAAGTTTTCTAGGGATAGAAACTTCCAATTCAAGTTTTTCTTCATAAGATTGCATCAAGGCATCAACGATGTGTTTAGTAAACGCTTTATTTTGACTATAAGCGAGAGGAGAATTTAGCACGGATTGCAACAAGGAAATGCAATCAATCAAAGAGCAATTTTCATAGTTAAATTCCTTGAAATCCATAATACTGGGTTTAGCAACATCTAGGGTTTTAATTTCTTGAATCCCACTTTTATCAAATTTAGCATCAAGATCAACAAATTCCGAATTCTTGGAATGCCTTCTAGGTAAAGGTGGATCATATTCAGTCCCATCATTATCAAGATTCATATTGCAAAACAAAGATTTAATAGGGGACACATCAATAACTTTTAGATTTTCATCTTTATGTTCATAGCAACCAGAAGAACACGCTCTTATAAAGGCATCTTTCTTAGCACGCATCCTAGCAGTTCTTTCTTTGCACTCATCAATGGAAATTCTCATGGATTTGAGAGACTCATTGATATCATGCTTAGGTGGAATAGATCTAAGTTTCAAAGAATCAACATCAAGAGCAATTCTATCAACGTTCCTAGCCAAATCATCAATCTTAAGCAATTTTTCTTCAATCATAGCATTAAAATTCTTTTGTGAAGTAATAAATTCTTTAATATTAGATTCAAAACCAGAGGGCATCTTATTATAATTTCCATAAGATTTTTTGTAGGAATTACCATAATTATTAGAGGAATTACTAGGATACGGCCTAGGATTGAAATTTCCTCTATATGCGTTGTTACCAAAATTGTTCCTACCAACAAAATTCACATCCATAGATTCATTATTATTCTCAATCAAAATATACAAGGGCATATCATTAGGATCATGAGAAACACTCTTTTTAGCAAAAAATTTCATAAGTTCATCCATCTTTCCACTCAAAACATTAATTTCTTCTATCGCATGCACCTTTTTATTAGTAGATCTTTCAGTGTGCCATTGAGAATAATTAACCATAATATTATCTAGGAGTTTAGTAGTTTATCCTAAAGTGATTTCCATAAAAGTGCCTCGTGCGGCCGAATCTAAAAGATTTCTAGAAGCAAAATTCAATCCGGCATAAAAATCTGAACAATCATCCACAAATTTAAACCATGAGTAGGGCAATTACATATCATTAATCTCATTCTCTCCCAAGCTTGTGCAACATGTTCATGATCAAGTTGTTTAAAATTCATAATATCATTTCTAAGAGAGATGATCTTAGCGGGAGGAAAATACTGAGATATAAAAGCATCTTTGCACTTGTTCCATGAATCAATACTATTTTTAGCAAAGACGAAAACCAAACTTTAGCACGATCTCTAAGCGAAAAAGGAAAAAGCTTAAATTTAACAATATCATTATCCACATCTTTGTTCTTTTGCATGTCACACAAATCAACGAAGCTATTTAGATGGGTAGCGGCATCTTCATTAGGAAGGCCGGAGAACGGATCTTTCATGACAAGATTCAGCAAAGCAGTATTAATTTCACAAGATTCAGCATCGGTAAGAGGAGCAATCGGAGTGCTAATAAAATCATTGTTGTTGGTATTGGTGAAGTCACACAATTTAGTATTATCTTGAGCCATCGTGACAAGCAAGCAAACTAACACACAAGCAAACAAAAAGCAAGCGGGCTAAAAGAGGCAAATAGAGAGGGAGAGGGAGGATAGAGAGAGAGAGAGAGCGCGCGAATAAAACGACAAGGGTGAAGTGGGGGGAGAGGAAATCAAGAGGCAAATGGCAAATAATGTAATGCGGGAGATAAGGGTATGTGATGGGTACTTGGTATGTTGACTTTTGCGTAGACCTCCCCGGCAACGGCGCCAGAAATCCTTCTTGCTACCTCTTGAGAACTGCGTTGGTTTTTCTTGAAGAGGAAGGGATGATGCAGCAAAGTAGCGTAAGTATTTCCCTCAGTTTTTGAGAACCAAGGTATCAATCCAGTAGGAGGCTACGCGCGAGTCCCTCGTACCTACACAAAACAAATAAATCCTCGCAACCAATGCAAATAGGGGTTGTCAATCCCTATAAGGCCACTTACGAGAGTGAGATCTGATAGATATGATAAGATAATATTTTTGGTATTTTTATGATAAAGATGCAAAGTAAAATAAAGGCAAAGTAAATAACAAAGGAAATAACTAAGTACTAGGAGATCAATATGATAAAGATAGACCCCGGGGCCATAGGTTTCACTAGTGGCTTCTCTCGAGAGCATAAGTATTCTACGGTGGGTGAACAAATTACCGTTGAGCAATTGACATAATTGAGCTTAGTTATGAGAATATCTAGGTATGATCATGTATATAGGCATCACGTCCGAGACAAGTAGACCGACTCCTGCCTGCATCTACTACTATTACTCCACTCATCGACCGCTATCCAGCATGCATCTAGAGTATTAAGTTAAAAACAGATTAATGCCTTAAGCAAGATGACATGATGTAGAGGGATAGACTCATGCAATATGAAGAAAACCCCATCTTGTTATCCTCGATGGCAACAATACAATACGTGCCTTGCTGCCCTTACTGTCACCGGGAAAGGACACCGCAAGATTGAACCCAAAGCTAAGCACTTCTCCCATTGCAAGAAAGATCAATCTAGTAGGCCAAACCAAACTGATAATTCGAAGAGACTTGCAAAGATAACCAATCATACATAAAAGAACTCAGAGAAGATTCAAATATTATTCATAGATAGACTTGATCATAAACCCACAATTCATCGGTCTCAACAAACACACCGCATAAAGAATATTACATCGAATAGTTCTCCACAAGAGAGGGGGATAACATTGTATTGAGATCCAAAAAGAGAGAAGAAGCCATCTAGCTACTAACTATGGACCCGTAGGTCTGAGGTAAACTACTCACACTTCATCAGAGAGGCTATGGTGTTGATGTAGAAGCCCTCCGTGATCGATGCCCCCTCCGGCGGAGCTCCGGAACAGGCCCGAAGATGGGATCTCATGGATACAGAAAGTTGCGGCGGTGGAATTAGGTTTTTGGCTCCGTATCTGATCGTTTGGGCGTACGTAGGTATATTTAGGAGGAAGGAGTACGTCGGTGGAGCAACAGGGGGCCCACGAGGGTGGAGGGCGCGCCCCCTACCTCGTGGCCTCCTGTTTCTTTTCTTGACGTAGGGTCCAAGTCTCTCTGGTCTTGTTCGTTGAGAAAATCACGTTCCCGAAGGTTTCATTCCGTTTGGACTCCGTTTGATATTCCTTTTCTTCGAAACCCTAAAACAGGCAAAAAACATCAATTCTGGGCTGGGCCTCCGGTTAATAGGTTAGTCCCAAAAATAATATAAAAGTGGATAATAAAGCCCAATAATGTCCAAAACAATATATAATATAGCATGGAGCAATAAAAAATTATAGATACGTTGGAGACGTATCAGTCCGCACGCTTAACATTCAATGACGATTTTGTATTATATGAGTTATGTGTTTTGGTGACCGAATATTGTTCTGAGTCCCGGATGAGATCATGAACATGACGAGGAGTCTCAAAATGGTCGATAGGTAAAGATTGATATATAGGACGATGGTATTCGGACACCGAAAGTGTTCAGGAGGGTACCGGGTACTTATCGGGTCACCGGAAAGGAGTTTCGGGCACCATTGGCAAAGATATGCGCCTTATGGGCCAAGTGAGGGAACACACCAGCCCTGGTGCGCTTCTATAGAGGCTAGCCCTATGAGGAGGAGAAGAAAAGAGGGGAGGGCAAGGAAAGTGTGGATTAGGATTCCCACTTCGTTCCCTCTCCCCTCTCTTTCCTTCCACCTTGGTTATATATAGCAGGGGAGCGGCCTGGGAGGGACTCCAAGTAGGATTCCTCCTACTTGGGTGCCTCATATGGCTCCTCCTCCCTCCCTCCCACCTATATATATATATGAGGAGGGGGGCGCCTAGCACATAACAGACAATTGCCTAGCCGTGTGCGGCGCCCCCTCCATCGTTTACACCCTCGGTCATATCTTCGAAGGGCTTAGGCGAAGCCCTGCGAGGAGCACTTCACCATCACCGTTACTACGCCGTCATGCTGACGGAACTTATCTACTGCCTCGACGTCTTGCTGGATCAAGAAAGCGAGGGATGTCACTGAGCTGAACATGTGCAGAACTCGGGGGTGTCGTGCGTTCGGTACTTGATCGGTCGGAGCTAGAAGAAGTTCGACTAGATCAACCGCGTTGTCAAACGCTTCCGCTTACGGTCCACGAGAGTACGTTGACACACTCTCCCCCTTGTTGCTATGCATCTCCATGGATAGATCATTGCGTGTGCGTAGAATTTTTTTGTTTTCCATGCAACTTTTCCCAATAGTGGTATCAGAGCCAGGTCTATGCGTAGATGATATGCACGAGTAGAACACAAAGAGTTGTGGGCGGTGATCGTCATACTGCTTACCACCAACGTATTATTTTGATTCAGCGGTATTGTTGGATGAAGCGGCCTGGACCAACCTTACATGACCACGTTCATGAGATTGGTTCCACCAACAGACATGCAAGTAGTTTTGCATAAAGGTGGCTGGCGGGTGTTTGTTTCTCCAACTTTAGTTGAATCGAATTTGTCTGCGGCCGGTCCTTGTTGAAGGTTAAAACAACAAACTTGATAAATCACTGTTGTGGTTTTGATGCGTATCTAAGAACGGTTCTTGCTAGAAGCCCGTAGCAGCCACGTAAAACTTGCAACAACAAAGTAGAGGATGTCTAACTTGTTTTTGCAGGGCATGTTGTGATGTGATATGGTCAAGATATGATGTGATATATGTTATTATATGAGCTGATCATGTTTTGTAAAAGTTACTGGCAACCGGCAGGAGCCTTATGGTTGACTTTTTATTGTATGAAATGCAAACGCCATGTAATTGCTTTACTTTATCACTATGCGTTAGCGATAGTTGTAGAAGCAATAGTTGGCGAGACGACCAAGATGCTACGATGGAGATCATGATGGTGCTTTGGAGATGGAGATCAAAGGCACAAGATGATGATGGCCATATCATGTCACATATTATGATCGCATGCGATGTTTATCTCTTATGCATCTTATTTTGCTTAGTACAACAGTAACATTATAAGATGACCCCTCACTAAAATTTCAAGGTATAAGTGTTCTCCCCGAGTATGCACCGTTGCGACAGTTTGTCGTGCTGAGACACCATGTGATGATCGGGTGTGATTGTCGGCGTTCTGGGAACGGGGGTCCCCAGACTTTCCTGCCTACGGCCCACGACGTGGCTCCACTAACGGCCTAGTACGACCCATCTTCATCAGCAAACACTCAAAACCCTCGCGAGGGGCCAAGCATCGCGAGGTGGACGACACAAGACCTCCTCAGGGGCAGCCTCACTAGGCTGGCTCGCGAGGAGCAAAGAGATCGAGGCGAGGGGCACCTCGCGAGGTTCTCATGACGTGAGTCGTGACGACCAAGGCCAGGCGGGCGCCAGCGGGCGTAGAGTACCAGTTGCCTCTTTGGTGCTAAAGAGGCAGGTGCGGGTGAGGAGTCCCGAGGCTTCAGGCAAAGGTTTCCATATCGGTGCAACAAGACCAAGACCAGCAGGACGGCAGGACGAAGGTCATCACAGAGTCCACGACGGCGTCACCACCAGAGCCTTTGGCAGGCGAAGACCACCTTTTGCCAGGATAACTTGTACTAGTTCTCCCCCTTCAAACTGGCCGTTGTGGTATCCCTTCCCGCCTAATATTTGGGAAGAGGACCCGGGCCTCTATAAATAGTACTAGCCACCACCATGGGGGGGGACTGATCTTTGACGGATCATTCAGATCATCCCCAACCACACAAGCTCATCGAGCTCGAGAACGCCTCTCCTCAGGAGGTTGTTCTTCCCTTGTACTTGTTCATCCCCAGCCTACAAGGCAATCCACCACACCAAACTGGAGTAGGGTATTACACCACATCGGTGGCCTGAACCAGTATAAACTCTCATGTCCCTTTGTTCCGTGGGTTCGGCGAGTTAGGATTTGAGATCGTGGTGAGAGTGTGAGCTAGGGGGAGAGAGATCTTCGTGCGCACCCCAGAGTTCGAACCTCAAGGGTTTTGCCGGAACCCGTAATCCGACATTTGGCGCGCCAGGTAGGGGTGCGCCGAAGTTCTACTCCTCCGTCGGCTCCGCCTCTCCGTCCGGTCCCCATGGCCAGCGCTGCTCCTCCGACTTGATCAGCGGGCAACCATGGCGGTGCTAGGGGGCTCAGGGCCTTCACCCCCGCCTTGCGGCGGGCGCAGTGGCCGCACAAGTTCAAGCCAAAGATGCCGCCTCGCTACGATGGTGCGGCGGATCCGTCGGCCTTCCTGCTGGCATACGAGGAGGCCGTCCTGGAAGCTGGAGGCGACGACAAGGTCATGGCCAACTGGTTCCCCATGGCCTTCGCTGGCGCGCCACGCACCTGGCTGCTCAATCTGCCAGGATCCTCTGTGGCTTCTTGGGAGGAGTTGTGTGGCCTTTTCGTTGCACGCTTCGCAGCACCAGCGTCTGTCACCGTCGCGACCCTCCTCGGCGGCTCGCAAGCGCCACCCTCGGATCGCCACACCAAGCAGTTCTTCCACTAGATTGGCGCCGCCTCTGTGAAGCGGGGAGCCCCTCCAGGATGGGTGGCGCCCAAGGCCGACCTCACCTTCGACTCAGGGGATCACCCCGCTACCACTGCTGGCTCGGGTGTGCTCCCAATGCTCTGCACGCCCACCATCTGCAATGTCGCCATGACCAAGACTCTCATCGACGGTGGAGCAGGCCTCAACGTGCTCTCCGTGGAAGCTTTCAGCTTGCTTCACGTGCCGTACGGCCGGCTCCGCCCCACCAAGCCTTTCTCCAGAGTCGGTAGCAGGCCCACCAGCCCCTTGGAGCAAATATGCCTCCCGGTCACCTTCGGTATGTGGGACAACTACCGCACCGAGCTCATCGACTTCGACATCGCCCGCATCGGCCTCCCGTACAACGCCATCCTCGGGTACCCTGCTTTGGCTCAGTTCATGGCAGTGACCCATCCGGCCTACAACCTCATGAAGATGTCGGGCAGGAGCGACGTCCTCACTGTGGCTGGAGACACCAAGGAAGCTCTGGCGGCTCACAAGCTCACCTTCAGGGCTGCAGCGACAGCGTGCCCGGCCGGCGAAGCCACCCCAAGGGCTAAGGAGGCCGCGCCGGCGAAGAAGAAGCGCATGTTCACTCAAGACCAGGCTGAAACGAAGCAAGTGCCGGTCGAGGAAGGTGGACCCTCGGGAGCCACCTTCACCATAGGCGCCAACCTCGACCCGGATCAAGAGGAGGCATTGGTAAAGTTCTTTCACATGAACAAGGAGGTATTCGCCTGGGAACCCAAGCAACTGGTAGGGGTCCCAAGGGGGGTAATCGAGCATCACTTAAGGGTGTGCCCCAATGTGCGCCCTGTGAAGCAGAAGACATGGCGACAGTCCACGGAGAAGCAGTCCTTCATCGTCTAGGAAACTCACAAGCTGGACGTGGCAGGTGTCATTCCCGAGGTCCGATACCCAGAGTGGTTGGTGAACCCTGTCGTCGTGCCAAAGAAAGGTGGGAAGGAACGCATGTGCGTCGACTTCACCAACCTCAACAAGGCCTGTCCCCAAGACCCGTTCCCGCTTCCACGCATCGACCAGATCGTTGACTCCACCGCCGAGTGCGACCTGCTGTGTTTCCTGGACGCGTTCTCAGGCTACCACCATATCAATATGGCAGTGGAGGATGTGGAGAAGACCGCCTTCTTGACCCCGTGCGGGGTGTACTGCTACACCTGCATGCCGCTCGGACTGCGCAATGCTGGGCGACCTTCCAGCGGCTGATGCACATCGCCCTGGGTCAACAGCTCGGGAGAAACGCTGAAGCCTACGGTGATGACAACATGGTAAAATCTCGGGAGGCGAGAACCCTAATTCAGGACATGGAGGATACCTTCGCTAGCCTGCGCCAGGTGGATTTGTGGCTCAACCCGGAGAAGTGCGTGTTCGGTGTCCCCTCCGGCAAGCTACTGGGTTTCCTCGTGTCTCACAGGGGGATCGAGGCTAACCCCGAGAAGGTCAAGGCAATAGAAGAGATGAGCCCACTGCAAACTCTCAAGGAAATGCAGAAGCTTGCAGGCTGCGTGACCTCGCTGGGGCGCTTCATCTCCAAGCCGGGGGAGCGTGCCCTACCGTTCTTCAAGCTGATGAGGAAGAAGGCCCCGTTCGAATGGACCCCAGAGGAAGATCTGGCGTTTCAAGACCTCAAGAGGTACCTAACCAGCCCATCGGTGATGGTGGCACCTCGCCCCCTCGAGCCTCTGGTGCTCTATCTGGCTTCTACACCTCACTCCGCCAGCGCGGTGTTGGTGGCAGTTCGGGAGGAGCGCCGGGCCAAGAACCCGCAACGCAATGTCGCGCCCTCAGCTGGAATGGTGCGGTCACAAGATGATGCCGCTAAGACCAAGACGATCCCCACAGACGATCACGCCCCACAAGATGGCGTTCAAGGGCCGACAGAGGCCCCGAAAGGTGACCAAGCTCCGGAGGTCACCCCACCTCCGGAGGTGTCGCAACCTCCAGCAGTTGCGGACTCCATCGACGCTCCTGCCTTCGTCGAGCACCCGGTGTACTTCGTCAACACAGTATTGCGGGACGCAAGGGCGTAGTACCCCATGCCCCAGAAGCTTTTGCTCGCGCTCCTGGTGGCCTCACGCAAGCTGTGCCATTACTTCTAAGGCCACCCGATCAAGGTCGTCTCTGCTTACTCACTGGAGAGGGTGCTCCAGAGCCCTAATGCCGCAGGAAGGGTCGCCAAGTGGAACATCGAACTTCAGGCATTTCAGCCCGAGTTCAGCACAACCAGGGTCATCAAGGGAGCCGCCCTAGCCGACTTCGTAGCCGAATGGACCGACGCCCCGGAACCTGAAGTTGGCGAGAGCCTATCTCTCTCGCCAGGAAGTGAAGCACCATATGGTTGGGTCATGTACTTCGATGGCGCCTTCGCACGCCAAGGCCCGGGGGCTGGCGCTGTGCTCATCTTGCCCACCCAAGACAAGCTATACTACACCGTGCAGCTTTGCTTCCAGCAGGGTGAGAATGTCTCCAACAACATTGCGGGATACGAGGGGTTGATCGCTGGCCTCAAGGCAGCGGCGGCCTTGGGGGTGAAGCGTCTCAGCATCAAGGGCGACTCCCAGCTCCTCGTCAACTTCTCTAACAAGGTGTACGGACCAAGGGACGAGCATATGGAGGCCTACCTCGCGGAGGCACGCAAGATGGAGAAGCAATCCTTAGGCCTAGAGCTACAACATGTGCCACGCGGCACCAACAAGGAGGCCGACGAGATCGCCAAGAGGGCGTCAAGACATCTACCCCAAGAACCTGGTGTTTTCGAAGAACAACTCTTCAAGCCTTCGGCGACCCCCGCGACTACGGAGACTACATCACCTCGAGAGGAACTCCCCCAGCCACCAGCCTCGGGAGCCCCCGCTTGTGGTCCGACCTCAGGAGCACGTCTTCTCCTGGTGCTCGAGCCTCGGAGGGATGCTGGACCGAGGAATTCAAGGCGTACCTGATACGAGGGACACTGCCGGAGAAAGAGGAGGATGCAGAGCGCGTGGCCCGACAGGCTACGGCATACTGCATACAGGATGGTGAGTTATACAGAAAGTGACCAAATAATGTTTCCTTGCGATGCATCTCCAGGGAGCAGGGGAACGAGCTGCTAGTTGACATACACGGTGGAGATTGCGGGCACCACTCCTCGGCACGCACCCTGGTCAGCAAGGCGTTCGGCAGCAGGTTCTACTAGCCCACGACACTCAACGACGCGGCCGAGTTGGTGAGGTCCTGCGAGGCCTGCCAATTCCATGCCAAGCAAATCCACTAGCCTGCCCAGGGCCTCCAGACTATCCCACTTTCATGGCCATTCGCGATCTGGGGGCTGGATATCCTGGGTCCGTTCCTGCGAGCGCCTGGGGGCTACCGCTACCTCTACGTCGCCATCGACAACTTCACCAAATGGGCAGAGGTGGAAGTCGTCTGCACCATCCCAGCCGGGTCAGCAGTTAAGTTCATCAAGGGCCTCGTGAGCCGGTTCGGGGTCCCTAACCGCATCATCACCGTCAACGGCTCACAGTTCACTAGCAATCTCTTCAAGACCTATTGTGCTAACCTTGGAACACAGATTTGCTACGCTTCGGTGGCACAACCCAGCAGTAATGACCAAGCTGAGCGTGCCAACGCAGAGGTCTTGAGAGGCCTCAAGACCCGGACCTTCAAGAAGAAGCTCGAAGCATGCGGCAGGGGCTGGAACGACGAGCTCTAGTCTGTGCTGTGGTCCATCCGCACCACCGCCACCAAGCCAACAGGCGAGACCCCGTTCTTCCTCGTCTATGGAGCAGAAGCGGTTCTCCCTCACGAGGTCAGGCATCGCTCCGCACGGGTCCTAACGTTTGATGAGACACAACAGGACGCCATGCGGTGGATGGACCTTGTACGGGGGGGGGGGGGGAACGCCGCCGTGAAGCCTCGCGATGTCGCCCGAATCAACAGTGGGGAAGCCCCACCAGGTGCCCAGAGACGCGCTCCCTCATGAGGTCAAAGCTACCCTGGATGCATCGAGCTAAGTTACCCCTCTACACCCGTATAGGGCATAGATCTCACAACACAACTCGGAAGCAATAAACACACCACAAAAGCAACGTAAGTGATAATCCCCAAGTGTAGGGAAACATCGTAGCAATTCCCAAAGGTGGAAGTGATAACTATGGAGTGTCGAACCCACAAGGAGCTAAAGGTAAGATCAATATTATCTCAAGTCTTATCTGCCACTGATACGACTCTACGTACACCGAACGTTTGCTTCCAACTAGAAATGAGAAATAAAACTACGTTGTGGGTATGAAGAGGATAACTTTGCATGATATCGGAGAGCTAAAACATAAAAATAGGTGTTGTTATCATAAAGTTAGAATATATTACTTAAGTATTATAAATAGCGAGTGTGGAATAATGATGGATTGGTGTGCGAAATTGTCTTAGGCAATTGTTAACAAGACCGTTAGTCGTCATTGCAATTTCATATGAGGGAGAGGCATAAGCTAACATACTTTCTCTTCTTGGATCATATGCACTTATGATTGGAACTCTAGCAAGCATCCGCAACTACTAAAGATCATTAAGGTAAAACACAACCATAGCATTAAAGCATCAAGTCCCCTTTATCCCATACGCAACAACCCCCTTACTCGGGTTTATGCTTCTGTCACTCAAGCAACCCACTATAAGCGAATCATGAACGTATTGCAACACCCTACAACGGGAATCCCTCATGCTTGTGCGACACAGATGGCACAATAGGATAGCACCAAAATAAAACATACAACTCATACCAATCTAGATCATCAATCAACCCAAAGACAAAGGATATCTACTCAAAACATCATAGGATGGCAACACATCATTGGATCATAATATGTGGCATAAAGCACCATATTCAAGTAGGGATTACAGCGGGGTGCGGGAGAGTGGACCGCGTAAAAGAGATGAGGATGGTGATGATGATGGTGATGTTGATGAAGACGATCACCGCGGCGATGATTCCCCTCCCGATGGCACTCCGGCGCCACCGAGAGAGAGGAGGAGAGGTTCTCCCCCTTGTGCTTCCTCCTCCATGGCCTCCCCCTGGATGGGGAGAGGTTCTCCCTCTGGTCCTTGGCCTTCATGGTGATGATGGCCCCTCCGGGATCCTCCTCCATAGCCTTCGGTGATGATGGCCCCCTCCGGCAGGGTGCCAGAGAGGGCCTAGATTGATTTCTCGTGGCTACAGAGGCTTGCGGTGGCGGAACTTCCGATCTAGGTTATTTTCCGAAGGTTTGGGCATTTATAGGAGAGGTTGGCGTTGAGAACAAGTCAGGGGGCCCCACGGGAAGTCCACGAGGCACAGGGGCGCGCCCAGGGGGGGTCGGTGCACCACCACCCTCGTGGGGCCCACGGGACTCCCCTTCGGTAGATTTTTGTTCTAGTATTTTTTATATTTTCCAGAAAAATTCTCTGTTGATTTTCATCGCATTCCGAGAACTTTTATTTTTGCACAAAAAAAACACCACGGTAGTTCTGCTGAAAGCAGCGCCAATCCGGGTTAGTTCTAATCAAATCATACCAAAATCATATAAAACTATTGTAAACTTGACATGAATACTTCATAAATTATAGATACGTTGGAGATGTATCAGTAAGCACCATGGTTCATTACACGGCCCCGCAGGGCTCCATACTCGTTTCTCACAATGCAAGAGGAAAGGGAAGGAGAGGACAAGCAAAAGCGGCTCCTACGACGCGGCTGCTCACGAGGATCGGCCCCCGAATTCAGACGGAGCCCTCCTCGCGCTTCATCGGGGCGCGACGATGGGACAACCCACCACCGTCCTCGAAGCGTGCCCGACGGCGTGATAGATGGTCGTAGCCGCCGCTGCTGGTGTTCTCGCCGGAGGAGGAGCTGCCATAGCTGGGCGAACCGCAGCCACCACTAAGGGTGAGTTCACCCTCGTGCTTGTCACGACCATCGCCAAGGCCGAGCGCCTCGCCATCATCGTCGTCTTCAGCGCAGCATCCGGTGCGGCGACCGTCTTCCCTGAACACCCTCATGAAGAGGGTTGCCGCCCCGTCGAACTTGAAGTGGAGGGTGCACCGCCTGCCCAGGCCATGCGCGCGGGCGAACGTCTGCCGTCCGCGGGCCAGGGCTATGTCGCCCACAGTAGAGATCTCCACCGCGACCCACGAAGCCTTGCTGCAGCAGCCGTCGCCCTGCAGCCAGAGGCCGTCGGGACCTGGGGCCGGCAGTTCGCCGGCGAAGGAGCGCGGAAGTTGAAGCCAAGTGCCGACCGGGTTCTCTGACCACACGACAAACTCCGGCACCACCTCCGCCGAGTGGAAGCGTGGCCGGGGAGGCCGAGCGACCATGGTGCGCCTCCCCTCATTGACGGGGCTGCCCCAACCTAGGCGGCTCCCACCGTCGTGGCCGCCAAGGACGGCACCGGACCCCGAGGGAGTTCGCCCACGCCCACAAGGGACCGCAGCGGGGGTTGCGGCATGCTTGCGCGGGCGACCGCGCCCGCTCTTAGGCGGTGGCGAGCCAGGCCCCTCCTGGCAAGCTTTCCCCTTCTTGGTGGCCGAGAACCTCTTCACTGGCGCCATGGGTGTTGCGGCAAAGAAGAAGAAGCGGGCGGAATGGAGGAAGAGATGAGCAACGGGGGCCCTGCTCCTCCCCTCATTTATAGCCAAGGGGGGGCCAACCGCCGACCTCCATGATCTAAGCTAATGATGACCTTTTTCTGAATGCAACAGGGACTCATCAAGTTGGGCAGTTGTCGAGGCAGCATGGGGAAGCGGAGACGCCCACGCCCTATCAATCACCACACGTCAATCAAGGCCGCAGGCTGTTGGGGTCCCGCGGCGCTTCACACTTGACCCTTGGCTACGCCTCGTAGCCAAGTCTGAGCGCGCCTTGGTCCCGGGGGCTACTGTCGGCATTTTGGGAACCGGGGTCCCCAGACTTGCCTGCCCGCGGCCCATGACGTGGCTCCACTAACGGCCTGGTACGACCCATCTTCATCAGCAAACACTCAAGACCCTCGCGAGGGGCCAAGCCTCGCGAGGTGGATGACACAAGACCTCCTCAGGGGTAGCCTCACTAGGCTGTCTCACAAGGAGCGGAGAGATCAGGGCGAGGGGCACCTCGCAAGGTTCCCGTGACGTGATCCGTGACGACCAAGGCCAGGCGGACGCCAGCGGGCGCAGAGTACCAGTTGCCTCTTTGATGCTAAAGAGGCAGGTGCGGGCGAGGAGTCACGAGGCTTCAGGCAAAGGTTTCCATATCGGTGCAACGAGACCAAGACCAGCAGGACGGCAGGACGGAGGTCATCGCAGAACCCACGACAGCGTCACCACCAGAGCCTTTGGCAGGCAAAGACCACCTTTTGTCAGGATAACTTGTACTAGTTCTCCCCCTTCAAACTGGCCGTTGTGGGATCCCTTCCCGCCTAATATTTTGGAAGAGGGCCCGGGCCTCTATAAATAGGACTAGCCACCACCATGGGGGGGGAGGACTGATCTTGGACGGATCATTCAGATCATCCCCAACCACACAAGCTCATCGAGCTCGAGAACGCCTCTCCTCAGGAGGTTGTTCTTCCCTTGTAATTGTTCATCCCCAGCCTACAAGGCAATCCACCACACCAAACTAGAGTAGGATATTACACCACATCAGTGGCCCGAACCAGTATAAACTCTCATGTCCCTTGTTCCGTGGGTTTAGCGAGCTAGGCTTTGAGATCGTGGTGAGAGTGTGAGCTAGGGGGAGAGAGGTCTTCGTGTGCACCGTAGAGTTTGAACCTCAAGGTTTTTGCCGGAACCCGTAATCCGATAGTGACAGGATCTACGTTCACATACAACGGGTGCAAGACAGTTTTGCACATGCAGAATACTCGGGTTAAACTTGACGAGCCTAGCACATATAGACATGGCCTCGGACCACTGGAGACTTAAAGGTCGAACGTGAGTCATATAGTAGATATGATCAACATAGATATGTTCACCATTGATGACTACTCCATCTCACGTGATGACCGGACATGGTTTAGTTGATTTGGATCACGTATAATTTAGATGACTTGAGGGATGTCTATCTAAGTGGGAGTTCTTAAGTAATATGATTAATTGAACTTAATTTACCATGAACTTAGTCCTAATAGTATTTGCATATCTGTGTTGTAGATCAATAGCTCGCGATATAGCTCCTATTTTTTTGATATGTTCCTAGAGAAGAATAAGTTGAAAGATGATAGTAGTAATGATGCGGACTGGGTCCGTGATCTAAGGATTATCCTCATTGCTACACATAAAGATTATGTCCTTGATGCACCACTAGGTGACAGACCTATTGTAGGAGCAGATGCAGATGTTATGAACGTCTGGCAAGCTCAAAGTGATGACTACTTGATAGTTTAGTGCACCATGCTTTACGTCTTAGAACCGGGACTTCAAAAACGTTTTGAATGCCATGGAGCATATGAGGTGTTCCAAGAGATGAAATTGGTATTTCAGACTCATGCCCGTGTCGAGAGGTATGAGATTTCTGACAAGTACTTTGCCTACAAGATGGAGGAGAATAGCTCAGCCAGTGAGCATGTGCTCAGAATGTCTAGGTACTACAATCGCTTGAATCAAGTGGGAGTTAATCTTCCAGATAAGATAGTGATTGACAGAGTTCTCTAGTCACTATCACCAAGCTACTAGATCTTCGCGATGAACTATAATATGCAAGGGATGACTAAAAAAATTTCCAAGCTCTTTGTGATGCTGAAATTGGCGAAGGTAGTAATCAAGAAAGAGCATCAAGTGTTGATGGTTAACAAGACCACTAGTTTCAAGAAAAAGGGCAAGGGAAAGAAAGGGAACTTCAAGAAGAATGGCAAGCAAGTTGCCACTCCCATGAAGAAGCCCAAAGCTGGACCCAAGCCTGAAACTGAGTGCTTCTACTGCAAAGGAAATGGTCACTGGAAGTGGAACTGCCCCAAACATTTGGTAGATAAGAAGGATGGCAAAGTGAACAAAGGTATATTTGATACACAGATTATTGATGTGTACCTTACTAGTGTTCGTAGTAGCCCCTGGGTATTTGATACTAGTTCAGTTGCAAAGATTAGTAACTCGAAACAGGAGTTGCAGAATGAACAGAGACTAGTTAAGGGCGAGGTGACGATGTGTGTTGGAAGTCATTCCAAGGTTGATAAGATCACCATTGCACACTCCCTCTACCTTCGGGATTAGTGTTGAACCTAAATAAATGTTATTTGGTGTTTGCGTTGAGCATGAATATGATTGGATCATGTTTATTGCGATACAATTATTCATTTAAGTCATAGCATAATTGTTGTTTTGTTTACATGAATAAAACCTTCTATGGTCATACACCCAATGTAAATGGTTTATTGAATCTCGATCGTAATGATACACATATTCATAATATTGATGCGAAAAGATGCAAAGTTGATAATGATAGTGCTACATATTTGTGGCACCGCCGTTTAGGTCATATTGGTGTAAAGTGCATGATGAAACTCCATGTAGATGGGCTTTTGGAATCACTTGATTATGAATCATTTGATACTTGTGAACTATGCCTCATGGGCAAGATGAATAAAACTCTGTTCTCTGGAACAATGGAGCGAGCTAATGACTTATTGGAAACAATACATACCGATGTATGCGGTCCGATGAGTATTGAGGCTCGCGGCGGGTATCGTTAGTTTCTAACCTTCACAGATGACTTGAGCAGATATGGGTATATCTACTTAATGAAACACAAGTCTGAAACATTTGAAAAGTTTAAAGAATTTCAGAGTGAAGTGGAGAATCATCGTAACAAGAAAAATAAAGTTTCTACAATTTGATCGCGGAGGCAAATATTTGAGTTACAAGTTTGGCCTTCATTTAAAACAATGTGGAGTAGTTTCACAACTCACGCCACCTAGAACACCACAGTGTAATGGTGTGTCCGAACGTCATAACCGGACTTTATTAGATGTGGTGTGATCTATGATGTCTCTTACCGATTTACCACTATCGTTTTGGGGTTATGCATTAGAGACAGCTGCATTCACGTTAAATAGGGCACCATCTAAATCCATTGAAATGACACCGTATGAACTGTGGTTTGGCAAGAAACCTAAGCTGTCGTTTCTTAAAGTTTGGGGTTGCGATGCTTATGTGAAAAAGCTTCAGCCTGGTAAGCTCGAACCCAAATAGGAGAAGTGCGTCTTCATTGGATACCCAAAAAGAAACTGTTGGGTACACCTTCTACCACAGATCCGAAGGTAAGATCTTTGTTGCTAAGAATGGATCCTTTCTAGAGCAGGAGTTTCTCTCGAAAGAAGTGAGTGGGAGGAAAGTATAACTTGATGAGGTAATTGTACCTTCTCTCGAATTGGAAGGTAGCTCATCACAGAAAACCGTTCTCGTGATGCCTACACCAACTAGAGAGGAAGATAATGATAATGATCATGAAACTTTAGATCAAGTTGCTACTGAACCTCGTAGGTCAACCAGAGCACGATCCGCACCAGAGTGGTATGGTAACCCTGTTCTGGAAGTCATGTTACTAGACCATGACGAACCTATGAACTACGAAGAATCTATGATGAGCCCAGATTCCAACAAATGGCTTGAGGCCTTGAAATCTGAGATAGGATCCATGTATGAGAACAAAGTGTGGACTTTGGTGGACTTGCCCAATGATCGGCAAGACATTGAGAGTAAATGGATCTTCAAGAGGAAGACGGACACTGATGGTAGTGTTACTATCTACAAAGCTCGACTTGTCGCGAAAGGTTTTCGACAAGTTCAAGGAGTTTACTACGATGAGACTTTCTCACTCGTAGCGATGCTTAAGTCTATCCGAATCATGTTAGCAATTGCCGCATTTTATGATTATGAAATCTGGAAAATGGATGTCAAAACTGCTTTCCTTAATGAATTTCTCAAAGAAGAGTTGTATATGATGCAACTAGAAGGTTTTGTCGATCCTAAAGGTACTAACAAAGTGTGCAAGCTCCAGCGATCCATCTATGGACTGGTGCAAGCATCTCGGAGTTGGAATATATGCTTTGATGAGGTGATCAAAGCATATGGTTTTATACAGACTTTCGGAGAAGCCTATATTTACAAGAAAGTGAGTGGGAGCTTTGTAGCATTTCTAATATTATATGTGGATGGCATATTGTTGATTGGAAATTATATAGAATTTCTTGATAGCATAAAAAAGATACTTGAATATGAATTTTTCAATAAAAGGTCTCGGTGAAGCTACTTACATATTGGGCATCAAGATCTATAGGGATAGATCGAAACGCTTAATAGGACTTCCACAAAATATATACCTTGGCAATTTTTTTTGAAGAAATTCAAAATAGATCAGTCAAAGAAAAGGTTCTTGTCTATGTTGCAAGGTGTGAAGTTGAGTAGGACTCAAAACCCAACCACGGCAGAAGTGAAAGAGAGAATGAAAGTCATTCCCTATGCCTTAGCCATAGGTTCTATAAAGTATGCCATGCTGTGTACCAGACCTATTGTGTACCTTGACATGAGTTTGGCAAGGGGTACAATGGTGATCCAGGAGAAGGTCACTAGATAACGGTCAAAATTATCCTTAGTTACCTAAGAGGACTAAGGAAATGTTTCTCGGTTATGGAGGTGATAAAGAGTTCGTCGTAAAGGGTCACGTCAATGCAAGCTTTACACACCGATTCAGATGACTCTGGGTCTCAATCTGGATACATATTAAAAGTGGGAGCAATTAGCTAGAGTAGCTCTATGAAGAGCATTGTAGACATAGAAATTTGCAAAATACTGTTGGGGAACGCAGTATTTCAAAAAAAAATTCCTACGATCATGCAAGATCTATCTAGGAGATGCATAGCAAGGAGAGGGGAGAGTGTGTCTACGTAGCCTCGTAGACCAAAAGCGGAAGCATTCAGTAACGCAGTTGATGTAGTCGAACGTCTTCATGATCCAACCGATCAAGTACCGAACGGACGACACCTCCACGATCTGCACATGTTCAGCTCGGTAACTTCCCTCGAACTCTAGATCCAGTTGAGTCCGAGGGAGAGTTTCGTCAGCACGACGATGTGTTGACGGTGATGATGAAATTACTGACGCAGGGCTTCGCCTAAGCACTACGACAATATGACTGAGGTGGAAATCTGTGGAGGGGGGCACCACACACGGCTAAGAAATCAACTTGTGTGTCTTTGGGGTGCCCTCTCCCCCGTATATAAAGGAGGGGAGGAGAGGGCCGGCCGGCCTCATGGGGCGCGCCCCAAAGGGGTAATCCTACTCCTACTAGGAGTGGGTTCCCCCCTTTCCTAGTCCAACTAGGAGGGGAAGGAAAGAGGAAGAGGGAGAGCAGGAAAGCCCCCCCCCCCAATTAGGATTGGGCTGGGGGGCGCCTCCACCTGGCCTCCGAACAACCTTTGGTACATCAAATCACATAACTCACAATACATATCACCATCGAACGTTAAGCGTGCGGACCCTACGGGTTCAAGAACTATGTAGACATGGCCGAGACTCATCTCCCGTCAATAACCAATGGCGGAACCTGGATGCTCATACTGGTTCCTACATATTCTACGAAGATCTTTATCGGTCAAACCGCATAACAACATACGTTGTTCCCTTTATCATCGGTATGTTACTTTGCCGAGATTCGATCGTCGGTATCATCATACCAAGTTCAATCTCATCACCGGCAAGTCTCTTTACTCGTTCCGTAATGCATCATCCCGTAACTAACTCATTAGTCACATTGCTTGCAAGGCTCATAATGATGTGCATTATCGAGAGGGCCCAGAGATACCTCTCTAACAATCGAAGTGACAAATCCTAATATCGATCTATGCCAACTCAACAAACACCATCGGAGACACCTGTAGAGCATCTTTATAATCACCCAGTTATGTTGTGACGTTTGATAGCACACTAAGTGTTCCTCCGATATTCGGGAGTTGCATAATCTCATAGTCATAGGAACATGTATAAGTTATGGAGAAAGCAATAGCAATAAACTAAATGATCATAGTGCTAAGCTAACGGATGTGTCTAGTCCATCACATCATTCTCTAATGATGTGATCCCGTTCATCAAATGACAACACATGTCTATGGCTAGGAAACTTAACCATCTTTGATTAACGAGCTAGTCTAGTAGAGGCATACTAGGGACACTCTGTTTGTCTATGTATTCACACATGTACTAAGTTTCCGGTTAATACAATTCTAGCATGAATAATAAACATTTATCATGATATAATAAAATATAAATAACAACTTTATTATTGCCTCTAGGGCATATTTCCTTCAGTCTCCCACTTGCACTAGAGTCAGTAATCTAGATTACACAGTAATGATTCTAACACCCATGGAGTCTTGGTGCTGATCATGTTTTGCTCGTGAGAGAGGCTTAGTTAATGGGTCTGCAACATTTAGATCCGTATGTATCTTGCAAATCTCTATGTCTCCTTCCTTGACTTGATCGCGGATGGAATTGAAGCGTCTCTTGATGTTCTTGGTTCTCTTGTGAAATCTAGATTCCTTTGCCAAGGCAATTGCACCAGTATTGTCACAAAAGATTTTCATTGGACCCGATGCACTAGGTATTACACCTAGATCGGATATGAACTCCTTCATCCAGACTCCTTCATTTGCTGCTTCCGAAGAAGCTATGTATTCCGCTTCACACGTAGATCCCGCCATGACGCTCTGCTTAGAACTACACCAACTAACAGCTCCACCATTCAATAAAAATATGTATCCAGTTTGTGACTTAGAGTCATCCGGATCAGTGTCAAAGCTCGCATCGACGTAACCATTTACGACGAGCTCTTTGTCACCTCCATAAACGAGAAACATATCCTTAGTCCTTTTCAGGTATTTCAGGCTGTTCTTGACCGCTGTCCAGTGATCCACTCCTGGATTACTTTGGTACCTTGATAACCCACAAGTATAGGGGATCAATTGTAGCCTCTTTCTATAAGTAAGAGTGTCAAACCCAACGAGGAGCTAAAGGTAGAACAAATATTCCCTCAAGTTTCATCAACCACCGATACAACTCTACGCACGCTTGAGTTCGCTTTACCTAGAACAAGTATAAAACTAGAAGTACTTTGTAGGTGTAACGGGATATGTTTGCAAGAATATAAAGAGCTCATAAATAAAACTAGGGGCTGTTTTAGGTAAAGAAGCAATAAAGTTAGTATAGCGAGTGTGGAAAAGTGGTGGTAGGAGTTGCGAAATTGTCCCTAAGAAATTGACTACTTTACTAGACCGATAAAAAGTTTTATGTGGGAGAGGCCACTGCTAGCATGTCATCCCTGACTTGGAATTCTATGCACTTATGATTGGAACTATTAGCAAGCATCCGCAACTACTAATGTTTATTAAGGTAAAACCCAACCATAGCATTAAGATATATTGGTCCCCCTTCCATCCCGTATGCATCAATTCTATGCTAGGTTGAAGCTTCTGTCACTCTTGCCCTCCAATACATAGTCCTATCAACATACAACTAATCCTATGGTGTGATCCACGCGCGCGCTCATATGATGGGCACCAAAGGACAACAACATAACCACAAGAAAATTAAACCAATCATAACAATTCACCAATTACCGATAGGACAACGAAAATCTACTCAGACATCATAGGATGGCAACACATCATTGGATAATAATATGAAGCATAAAACACCATGTTCAAGTAGAGGGTACTGTGGGTTGCGGGAGAGTGGACCACTGTAGATAGATGGGGGAAGGTGATGAAGATGTTGGTGAATATGACGGAGGTGTTGGTGTAGATCGCCGTCACACGATGATGGCCCCGGCGGTGTTCCGGCGCCACCGGGAGAGAGGGGAAGAGAGCCCCCTTCTTCTTCTTCTTCCTTGACCTTCTCCCTAGATGGGAGATGGGTTTACCCCGTGGTCCATGGCTTCCATGGCGGCGGAGGGGCGAGAGCCCCTCCAAGATTGGATTTGTATCTCTGTCTCTCTCTGTTTCCGTGTTTCAGATTCTGGCCTTTCACCGTTTCTTATATTGCCAGAGATCCGTAACTCCGATTGGGCTGAAATTTTAACACCATTTGTATTCAGATATTGGCTTTCTTGCGGCGAAAGAAGGACACCAACTGCCTTACAGGGTGTCCACGAGGGTGAGGGGCGTGCCCCCTGCCTCGTGGCCCCCTCGGGCATCATCTAGCGTTGATTCTTCTTCCCAGAAATCACATATATTCCAAAAAAACTCTGTAAGTTTTTATCCCGTTTGGACTCCGTTTGATATGGATTTTTCGCGAAACAAAAAACATGCAATAAACAGGAACTGGCACTGGGCATTGGATCAATATGTTAGTCCCAAAAATAGTCTAAAAAGTTCCCAAAAGTATATGAAAGTTGTAGAATATTGGCATCAAACAATCAAAAATTATAGATACGACGGAGACGTATCAGCATCCCCAAGCTTAATTCCTGCTCGTCCTCGAGTAGGTAAATGATAAAAATAATAATTTTTGATGTGGAATGCTACCTAGCATAATCTTAGCCATATAATCTAATCATGGCATGAATATTAAGACATGAGTGATTCAAAGCAATAGTCTATCATTTGACATTAAGACAATAATACTTCAAGCATACTAATAAAGTTATCATGTATTGTTAAAATAACATGGCCAGAGAAAGTTCATCCCTACAAAATCATATAGTTTGGCTATGCTCCATCTTCGTCACAAAAAATGTTAAATCATGCACAACCCCGATGACAAGCCAAGCAATTGTTTCATACTTTATTATTCTCAAACTTTTTCAACCTTCACGCAATACATGAGTGTGAGCCATGGACATAGCACTATAGGTGGAATAGAATATGATGGCGGAGGTGGTGTGGAGAAGACAAAAAGGGAGAAAGTATCACATCGACGCGGCTAATCAATGGGCTATGGAGATTCCCATCAATTGATGTCAATGCGAGGAGTAGGGATTGCCATGCAACAGATGCACTAGAGCTATAAGTGTATGAAAGCTCAAACTGAAACTAAGTGGGTGTGCATCCAACTTGCTTGCTCATGAAGGCCTAGGACACTTGAGGAAGCCCATCGTTGGAATATACAAGCCAAGTTCTATAATGAAAATTCCCACTAGTATATGAAAGTGATAACTCAAGAGACTCTCTATATGAAGAACATGGTGCTACTCTGAAGCACAAGTGTGGTAAAAGGATAGTAACATTGTCCCTTCTCTCTTTTCTCTCATTTTTTATTTTCCCTCTTTTTTATGTAGGCTTCTTTGGCCTCTCTCTTTTTTTTGGGGGGCTTCTTTGGCCACTTTTATATTGGTAACCTCACATGGGACAATGTTCTAATAATGATGATCATCACACTTTTATTTACTCACAACTCAATATTACAACTCGATACTAGAACAAAATATGACTCTATATGAATGCCTCCGGCGGTGTACCGGGATGTGCAATGATCTAGCGTAGCAATGACATCAAAAAACGGACAAGCCATGAAAACATCATGCTAGCTATCTTACGATCATGCAAAGCAATATGACAATAAATGCTCAAGTCATGTATATGATGATGATGCAAGTTGCATGGCAATATATCTCGGAATGGATATGGAAATGCCATGATAGGTAGGTATGGTGGCTGTTTTGAGGAAGATATAAGGAGGCTTATGTGTGATAGAGCGTACCGTATCACGGGGTTTGGATGCACTGGCGAAGTTTGCACCAACTCTCGAGGTGGTACCGAAGAGGCTAGCAATGATGGAAGGGTGAGAGTGCGTATAATCTATGGTCTCAACATTAGTCATAAAGAACTCACATACTTATTGCAAAAATCTATTAGTCATCGAAACAAAGTACTACGCGCATGCTCCTAGGGCAGTAGATTGGTAGGAAAAGACCATCACTCGTCCCCGACCGCCACTCATAAGGAAGACAATCAATAAATACCTCATGCTCCAACTTCGTTACATAATGGTTCACCATACGTGCATGCTACGGGAATCACAAACTCCAACACAAGTATTTCTAAAATCCACAACTACCCACTAGCATGACTCTAATATCACCATCTTTATATCGCAAAACTATTGCAAGGAATCAAACATATCATATTCAGTGATCTACAAGTTTTATGTAGGATTTAATGACTAACCATGTGAATGACCAGTTCCTGTCAACTCTCTAAATAGATATAAGTGAAGCAAGAGAGTGTAATTCTTTCTACAAAAGATATGCCCATGCTCTAACAAATATAAGTGAAGCAAAAGAGCATTCTACAAATGGCGGTTTTCTATGTGTAGGGAAACAGGCAATCCTAACTTCAAATGATATAAGCGAAGCACATGAATCATTCTATAAAGCCATACTCAAAACATATAAGTGAAGTGCAAAGTGCATTCTATAAATCAACCATGGACTATCTCATACCAGCATGGTGCATCAAAGAAAAGTGAAAACTAAATGCAAAATACGCTCCAAGATTTGCACATATCACATGAACGAAACGAATCCGAAAACATACCAATACTTGTTGAAGAAAGATGGGATGCCTTCCGGGGCATCCCCAAGCTTAGATGCTTGAGTCTCCTTAAATATTTACTTGGGGTGCCTTGGGCATCCCCAAGATTTAGCTCTTACCTCTCCACCTTCTCCTCATATCGAGACCTCCTCGATCTTTGATCACTTCATCCACACAAAACTCAACAGAAAGCTCGGTAAGATGCGTTAGTATAATAAAGCAAATCACTACTCTAAGTACTATTGCAAACCAATTCATATTTTGTTTTTGCATTGTAGCTACTGTAATATAACTTTTCCATGGCTTAATCCACTGATAGAAATTGATAGTTTCATCAAAACAAGCAAACTATGCATCAAAAACAGAACCTGTCTTAAACAGGACAGTCTGTAATAATCTGAACATTCACCATACTTCTGGTACTCCAAAAATTCTGAAAAAAGTTATGAAAAATAAAAAAATTTGTATAGAAAGACAGTGAAAAGGTTTCAGAACCTTTTGACATTCCAGTAAAAAATGTAAAATCGCGCACTACAGCCAAAGTTTCTGTTTTGCACCGCACAAACCAACACGCAATGTAAACATCCTAAAGGCAAATCTTGGCACATTATTTTTATGATACAATGGATTTGTACTTTATAAAAGCACACAACAGAAATAAATGACTCTCTAAAAATTCCGGGTTGTCTCCCTGGCAGCGCTTTCTTTAAAGCCATTAAGCTAGGCATATAGTGCTCAAGTAATGGATCCACCCGGATCCCAAGGTATATCAAAGCCAAAACAATGATTTGTGATTTAGTAGTGAGCAAAAAGTAACATATATCATGCAACAACGAAGTCTAACTCTCTCCCTATGCATCGGCATGTCATAAAAGAACAATTCATGCACACCTAGTAAAGGCCACTGCATAGTATAAACAGTTTCTTGCAATTTTATCATATGGGAAACATGGAGAGGCAGAGATGTAGTTCCTCTCTCATAATAATTGCAAGTAGGAGCAGAAAGCACATGCATATTATATCTATTAAAATCATCATGCGTAGTAGTAAAACGCAGCCTATCAATATAATCCTTAATAAGGGCAAACTTCTCTGATATAGTGTAGTCGGGAGAATTCAAAAAGATAATAGGACTATCATGCGTGGGTGCAAGAGCAACAATTTCATGTTTAATATAAGGAACTATAGCAAGTTCATCTCCATAAGCATAATTCATATTGGCATCTTGGCCACAAGCATAGCAAGCATCATCAAAAAGGGATATTTCCAAAGAATCAATGGGATCATAATAATCATCATAGCATTCATCCTCCGATAAATTCAAAGGGAAATTTAACAATGTATGGATAAAGAGTTACTCTCATTAGATGGTGGGAATGCATGATCAATCCGCTCTCCCTCCTTTTGTTCTTCGCTCTCCTCCTCATCTTTTTCATCCAATGAGCTCACAATGTCATTAATTTCTCCTTCCATAGACTCCTGCAAAATATTAGTCTCTTTTTGGACAGCAGAGGAGTCCTCTATATATGGTTTAATATAAGGATTAGAAGCATAATTATCATAGCAATATTTAAGTATGGCCAAATTTTCAGATTTGTAGAGAGTAGTATCACACTCCTCAATAAAAGAAGCAATTTCACAAGTACCCCTAAAAGCAACAAATTCTTCAATTTGTTGAACATCATAGTAATTATAAACACCATTAGTATAAGAAGATACGATTCCATTATCACTATACTCACATTGGTAAGGAAGGTGTTTCTTAGGGTCTTTAGAACAACAAGTACAACCATATATTTCACATAAATTCCAGGCATAGCACTGCAAACAATGAATTTGATCCAGTAAAAGTTTCCCTTTTTTAGATATGCGATGTCGCACATAACAAGCATGCTCATCTAAATATTTGCCCTCAACTAAGCTAGTTGGGGTTTCAGCCCGAGCACATAGGGATCGAAGATGATCCAAGTAAAAAGCTTCAGTAGTGTGATAGATTTTGAGTGGTTCTTCAACCATTGGTTCAGTAGGTACCACTAATTTTTTTGGTATTTTGCGTTTCCTACCCATAACTAAAGATAGAAAACAGGAGCACAAAATAGAACTACTTAGTGACAAAGCAAACAAGCACACACACACACGAGAATATTCACCCCACGCTATAACTCCCCGACAACGACGCCAGAAAAATGTCTTGATAACCCACAAGTATAGGGGATCAATTGTAGCCTCTTTCAATAAGTAAGGGTGTCAAACCCAAAGAGGAGCTAAAGGTAGAACAAATATTCCCTCAAGTTTTATCGACCACCGATACAACTCTGCGCACACTTGGCGTTCGCTTTACCTAGAACAAGTATAAAACTAGAAGTACTTTGTAGGTGTAACGGGATAGGTTTGCAAGAATATAAAGAGCACGTAAATAAAAACTAGGGGCTGTTTTAGGTAAAGAAGCAATAAAGTTAGTATAGCGAGTGTGGAAAAGTGGTGGTAGGAGTTGCGAAATTGTCCCTAAGCAATTGACTACTTTGCTAGCCGATAGCAAGTTTTATGTGGGAGAGGCCACTGCTAGCATGTCATCCCTGACTTGGAATTCTATGCACTTATGATTGTAACTATTAGCAAGCATCCGCAACTACTAATGTTCATTAAGGTAAAACCCAACCATATCATTAAGATATATTGGTCCCCCTTCAATCCCGTATGCATCAATTTCTATGCTAGGTTGAAGCTTCTGTCACTCTTGCCCTCCAATACATAGTCCTATCAACACACAACTAACCCTATGGCGTGATTCACGCGCGCGCTCATATGATGGGCACCAAAGGACAACAACATAACCACAAGCAAATTAAACCAGTCATAGCAATTCAACAATTACCGATAGGACAACGAAAATCTACTCAGACATCATAGGATGGCAACACATCATTGGATAATAATATGAAGCATAAAGCACCACGTTCAAGTAGAGGGTACATCGTGTTGCGGGAGAGTGGACCGCTGTAGATAGATGGGGGAAGGTGATGAAGATGTTAGTGAAGATGACGGAGGTGTTGGTGTAGATCGCCGTCACACGATGATGGCCCCGGCGGCGTTCCAGCGCCACCGGGAGAGAGGGGGAGAGAGCCCCCCTTATTCTTCTTCTTCTTTGTTGACCTTCTCCCTACATGGGAGAAGGGTTTACCCCCTGGTCCATGGCTTCCATGGCGGCGGAGGGGCGAGAACCCCTCCGAGATTGGATCTGTATATCTGTCTCTCTCTGTTTCTGCGTTCCAGATTCTGGCCTTTCACCGTTTCTTATATTCCCGGAGATCCGTAACTCCGATTGGGACGAAATTTTAACACGATTTGTATCTGGATATTGGCTTTCTTGCGGAGAAAGAAGGGAAGCAAATGCCTTATGGGGTGGCCACGAGGGTCAGGGGCGCGTCCACCCCCTGCCCCCCCGCCTCATGGCCCCCCTCGAGCATCGTCTCGCGTTGATCCTTCTTCCCAAAAATCACATATATTTCAAAAAAAATCTCTGTAAGTTTTTATCCTGTTTGGACTCTGTTTGATATGGATTTTCTGTGAAACAAAAAACATGCAACAAACAAGAATTGGCACTAGGCACTAGATCAATATGTTAGTCCCAATGATAGTATAAAAAGTTGCCAAAAGTATATGAAAGTTGTATAATACTGGCATGGAACAATCAAAAATTATAGATATGACGGAGACATATCATACCTCCCTGCTAAACTAATAGAAAGGCACACATCAGGTCTGGTACACAGCATTGCATACATGATAGAACCTATAGCCGAGGCATAGGGAATGACTTTCATTTTCTCTCTATCTTCCGCGGTGGTCGGGCATTGAGTCTGACTCAACTTCACACCTTGTAACACAGGCAAGAACCCTTTCTTTGCCTGATCCATTTTGAACTTCTTCAAAACTTTATTAAGGTATGTGCTTTGTGAAAGTCCAATTAAGGGTCTTGATCTATCTCTATAGATCTTGATGCCCAATATATAAGCAGCTTCACCAAGGTCTTTCATTGAAAAATTCGTATTCAAGTATTCTTTTATGCTATTCAAAAATTCAGTATCATTTCCGATCAACAATATGTCATCCACATATAATATCAGAAATGCTACAGAGCTCCCACTCACTTTCTTGTAAATACAGGCTTCTCCAAAAGTCTGTATAAAACCATATGCTTTGATCACACTATCAAAGCGTATATTCCAACTCCGAGATGCTTGCACCAGTCCATAAATGGATCGCTGGAGCTTACACACTTTGTTAGCACCTTTTGGATCGACAAAAACTTCTGGTTGCATCATATATAATTCTTCTTTAAGATATCCATTAAGGAATGCAGTTTTAACATCCATTTGCCAAATTTCATAATCATAAAATGCGGCAATTGCTAACATGATTCGGACGGACTTAAGCATCGCTACGGGTGGGAAGGTCTCATCATAGTCAACTCCTTGAACTTGTCGAAAACCTTTCGCAACAAGTCGAGCTTTGTAGACAGTAACATTACCGTCAGCGTCAGTCTACTTCTTGAAGATCCATTTATTCTCTATGGCTTGCCGATCATCGGGCAAGTCAACCAAAGTCCACACTTTGTTCTCATACATGTATCCCATCTCAGATTTCATGGCCTCAAGCCATTTTGCGGAATCTGGGCTCATCATCGCTTCCTCATAGTTCGTAGGTTCATCATGGTCAAGTAACATGACTTCCAAAACAGGATTACCGTACCACTCTGGTGCGGATCTTACTCTGGTTGATCTACGAGGTTCGGTAGTAACTTGATCAGAAGTTTCATGATCATCATCATTAGCTTCCTCACTAATTGGTGTAGGAATCACTGGAGCTAATTTATGTGATGAACTACTTTCCAATAAGGTAGAAGGTACAATTACCTCATCAAGTTCTACTGTCCTCCCACTCACTTCTTTCGAGAGAAACTCCTCTAGAAATGATCCATTCTTAGCAACAAGGTTGGAAAAAGCAGTAGGCGTAAGCGAGGCGGTTCACCTTCGCCTAGTGCCTAGGTGGTGCTTAAGCGCCCTAGGCGCAGCCTAGGCAATTTTTTTACTATTAGGGTGTATATGTGGTTATTATATGTGTACTTTATTGATTTAGGGCATATAAGAATGTTAACTACCAGCTACTACAATTGGAATATGGCCCTTTTGGCACATCAGTGCAATATGGCATGATTTCTCGCTTGGGTAGACAATTTCTTGCTTGCTCTGCCTATACTTCTACTTATGCCCTAGGCAAGGCGTTTGGCCATTGCCTAGCGCCTAGGCGTGCCTAAGCGCCTCCTAGGCACTGCCTTTTGCAACAGAGCTTAGCAACGAATATCTTGCCTTCGGATCTGTGATAGAAGGTGTACCCAACAGTCTCCTTTGGGTATGCTATGAAGACACATTTCTCCGATTTGGGTTCGAGCTTATTAGGTTGAAGCTTTTTCACATAAGCATCGCAGCCCCAAACTTTAAGAAACGACAACTTGGGTTTCTTGCCAAACCACAGTTCATATGGTGTCATCTCAACGGATTTCGATGGTGCCCCATTGATACGTCTCCAACGTATCTATAACTTTTGATTGTTCCATGCTATTATATATATATATATATATTATGTTTTGGATGTCTAATGGGCTTTATTTTACACTTTTATATTATTTTTGGGACTAACCTATTAACCCAAGGCCCAATGCAAATTGACGTTTTTTTTGCCTGTTTCAATGTTTCGCAGAAAAGGAATATCAAACGGAGTCCAAACGGAATGAAGCCTTTGGGAACGTGATTTTTGAAACAAATGTGATCCAAAGGACTTGGAGTGGACATCAAGAAAAAAAACAAGGAGTCCATGAGGCAGGGGGGCGCGCCTACCCCCTTGGGCACGCCCTCCCCCTCGTGGGCCCCTCGTGGCTCAACCGACCTACTTCTTCCTCCTATATATACTCATATACCCTGAAAACAACCAGGAGCACCACGAAACCCTATTTCCACCGCCGCAACCTTCTGTACCCAAGAGATCCCATCTTGGGGCCTTTTCCGGAGCTTCGGCGGAGGGGGCATCGATCACGGAGGGCCTCTACATCAACTCCATGGCCCCTCAGATGATGTGTGAGTAGTTTACTTCAGACCTTTGGGTCCATAGTTATTAGCTCGATGGATTCTTCTCTCTCTGTGGATCGCAATACAAAGTTCTCCTCGATCTTCTTGGAGATCTATTCGATGTAACTCTTTTTGTGGTGTGTTTGTCGAGATCCGATGAATTGTGGGTTTATGATCAAGTCTATCTATGAACAATATTTGATTCTTCTCTGAAATCTTTTATGTATGATTGGTTATCATTGCAAGTCTCTTCGAATTATCAGTTTGGTTTGGCCTACTAGATTGATCTTTCTTGCAATGGGAGAAGTGCTTAGCTTTGGGTTCATTCTTGCGGTGCTCGATCCCAGTGAAAAAAAGGGAAACGACACGTATTGTATTATTGCCATCGAGGATAAAAAGATGGGGTTTATATCATATTGCTTGAGTTTATCCCTCTACATCATGTCATCTTACCTAATGCGTTACTCTGTTCTTATGAACTTAATACTCTAGATGCATGCTGGATAGCGGTCGATGTGTGGAGTAATAGTAGTAGATGCAGGCAGGAGTCGGTCTACTTGTCACGAATGTGATGCCTATATACATGATCATGCCTAGATATTCTCATAATTATTCGCTTTTCTATCAATTGCTCGACAGTAATTTGTTCACCTACCGTAATACTTATGCTATCTTGAGAGAAGCCACTAGTGAAACCTATGGCCCCTGGGGTCTATTCTCCATTATATTAATCTTCCGTCAACAAGCTATTTCAATTACCTTTTATTTTGCAATCTTTACTTTTAATCTTTATCATAAAAATACCAAAAATATTATCTTATCATCTCTATCAGATCTCACTCTCGTAAGTGACCGTGAAGGGATTGACAACCCCTTTATCGCGTTGGTTGCGAGGTTCTTATTTGTTTGTGTAGGTACGAGGGACTTGCGTGTGGCCTCCTACTGGATTGATACCTTGGTTCTCAAAAACTGAGGGAAATACTTACGCTACTTTGCTGCATCACCCTTTCCTCTTCAAGGGAAAACCAACACAGTGCTCAAGAGGTAGCAAGAAGGATTTCTGGCGCCGTTGCCGGGGAGTCTACGCACAAGTCAAGACATACCAAGTGCCCATCACAAACTCTTATCCCTCACATTACATTATTTGCCATTTGCCTCTCGTTTTCCTCTCCCCCACTTCACCCTTGCCGTTTTATTTGCCCTCTTTTTACGTTCGTCTTCTTCCGGTGTGTATCTTTCTTTGTGTTTCCATGTGCCTTCTCTTTGCGTGCATCTTTGCTTGCTAAAAATCTATTGTTATGGATCCACTTAAAGTGTTCTACTTGGATCATCTTCGATCCTTATGCGCTCGTGCTGAAACCCCAACTAGCCTAGTTGATGGGAAATCTTTAGATGAGCATGCTCATTCGTGCATCACCATTTGTCTGAAAAAGGGATACTCTTATGGGATCAAAGAAACATATCGCTATGTTATGCTTGGAATCTTTGTGAAATATGTGATCTGACTTGTTGCTCTAAGAACCCTAAAAAACACCTCTCCTACCTATGCGAGTTTAATGATAATGAAATCTCATCTTCTTATGCAAAGGGTGTTTATAGTTACTACGATATCGAACAAATTGAAGAATTTGTTGCTTTTAAGGGTGCTTATGAAGTTGCTTCTTTGATTGAAAAGTATGATATTACTCTCTACGAATCTGAAAATCTTGACATACTTAAATACTGCCATGAAAACTATGCTCATAATGTCTATGTCAAAGAATTTGTTGAAAGAATGACCGCTTTCGGAAGAAAATAATGATATGCATGAATCTATAGATAATTATGATTCTGATGATTTGATTGAAATATCCCTTGATCAACATGATGCTTGCTATTCTTGTGGCCATGATGCCAATATTTATGAAGATGAATTTGCTATAGTTCCTTATGTTAAACATGAGATCGTTGCTATTGCACCCATACTTGATAGTTCCTTCGACGAAAAGCATGAGTGCAATGCTGTTATCATAAATTCTCTTAATGACAATTGTGTTAATGATATGCAAAACCTCAAGCTTGGGGATGATAGTTTTGCTATGACTACTATTTTTTGCATTGATCATGATTGGGGTGATTCCTCTTATGAACTTGAAAATTTATTTAAGCCCCATGATAAATATTAGATTGATAATAGTGTTTGCAATATTATTGAAAGTGGGTTTGGAAGAGTGTCAACTTTAGATCCCACATATTTGGAGAATGTTCAACCTTATGAAATTTTTGACAAAAGTGGGTTTGGAGAGGTCATGACTTTAGTTAATGTTAATCCCACTATTTTGGAAGAGTGTAAACTTTGCATACATGTGGATCTTGTTAATAATATGTTTTGTGAGAGAGGAAAATATGGTTATAGAAATTTTCATGTTACTAAACTACCTCTCGTTATGTTGAGATTGCTATTGTTTCTTTCCGCTTCCTTGCACATGCTAGTTTTTGCTTGCCTTGATAATTTGTTTGCCTATAAGATGCCTATGCATAGGAAGTATGTTAGACTTAGATGTGTTTGTCACATGTTTCATGATGCTCTCTTTGTGTTCAATTATTATCTTTCATGTGAGCATCGTTGAAATTTTATGCCTAGCTAGGGGCATTAAACGATAGCGCTTGTTGGGAGGCAACCCAACTTTATTTTTGTTTCTTGATTTTTGATTCTGTTTAGTAATAAATAATTCATCTAGCCTCTTTTTAGATGTGGTTTTATGCTTTTAATTAGTGTTTGTGCCAACTAGAACCTTTGGGAAGACTTGGGGAAAGTCTTTGCGATCTTGCTGTAAAAAACAGAAACTTTAGCGCTCACAAGATTTGCTGCCATTTTTTACTGGAGAGTGATATTTAGTTAATTATTTTTGAAGATGATTAATGGATAAATTCCTCACGTCCATCAATTTATTTTATAATTTTTGGGGTTCCAGAAGTATTCGAAACCTACAGATTACTACAGACTGTTCTGTTTTTGACAGATTCTGTTTCTCGTGTGTTGTTTGCTTATTTTGATGAATCTATGGTTAGTAATAGAGTTTATGAACCATAGAAAAGTTGCAATACAGTATGTTTAACACCAATATAAATAAAGAATGAGTTCATTACGTTACCTTGAAGTGGTGGTTTGTTTTCTTTTACTAACGGAGCTCACGAGATTTTCTTTTAAGTTTTGTGTTGTGAAGTTTTCAAGTTTTGGGTAAAGATTTGATGGATTATGGAACAAGGAGAGGCAAGAGCCTAAGCTTGGGGATGCCCAAGGCACCCCAATGTAAAATCCAAGGACAATCAAAAGCCTAAGCTTGGGGATGCCCCGGAAGGCATCCCCTCTTTCATCTTCGTCCATCGGTAACTTTACTTGGAGCTATATTTTTATTCACCACATGATATGTGTTTTGCTTGGAGCGTGTTGTATGATTTAAGTATTTGCTTTTTAGTTTACCACAATCATCCTTGCTGTACACACCTTTTGGGAGAGACACACATGAATTGGAATTTATTAGAATACTCTATGAGCTTAACTTATATCTTTTGAGTTGGATAATTTTGCTCTAGTGCTTCGCTTATATCTTTTAGAGCATGGCGGTGCTTCTATTTTACAGAAATAATTGATCTCTCATGCTTCACTTGTATTATTTTGAGAGTCCTTTTGAACAGCATGGTAATTTGCTTTGGTTATAAATTTTAAATACTAAGAGAAGTTGGATGCTTGATAGTTGTTTTGAGATATAAAGGTGGTAATACTAGAGGTGTGCTAGTTGAGTAATTGTGAAATTGAGAAATACTTGTGTTGAAATTTGCAAGTCCCGTAGCATGCACGTATGGTAAATGTTATGTGACAATTTTGAAGCACGAGGTGTTCTTTGATTGCTTTCCTTATGAGTGGCGGTCGGGGACGAGTGATGGTCTTTTCCTACCAATCTGTACCCCTAGGAGCATGCACATAGTGCTTGGTTTTGATGAATTGTAGATTTTTGCAATAAGTATGTGAGTTCTTTATGACTAATGTTGAGTCCATGGATTATACGCACTCTCACCCTTCCACCATTGCTAGCCTCTTCGGTAACGTGCATTGCCCTTTCTCGCCTTGAGAGTTGGTTCAAACTTCACCGGTGCATCCAAACCCCATGATATGATAAGCTCTATCACACATAAGCCTCCTTATATCTTCCTCAAAACAGCCACCATACCTACCTATTATGGCATTTCCATAGCCATTCTGAGATATATTACCATGAAACTTTCCACCGTTCCATTTATTATGACACGCATCATCATTGTCATATTGCTTTGCATGATCATGTAGTTGGCATCGTATTTGTGGCAAAGCCGCCATGCTTAATTTTTCATACATGTCACTCTTGATTCATCACAATCCGGTACACCGCCGGAGGCATTCACATAGAGTCATATTTTGTTCTAAGTATCGACTTGTAATTGTTGAGTTGTAAATAAACAAAAGTGTGATGATCATCATTAGAGCATTGTACCATGTGAGGAAAGGATGATGGAGACTATGATTCCCCCACAAGTCGGGATGAGACTCCGGACGAAAAAAAGGAGGCCATCAAAAGAGAGAAAAGAAGTCCCAAATAAAAAAATGAGAGAAAAATAGAGAAGGGACAATGTTACTATCCTTTTCCATACTTGTGCTTCAAAGTAGCACCATGATCTTCATGATAGAGAGTCTCTTATTTTGTCACTTCCATATACTAGTGGGAATTTTTCATTATAGAACTTGGCTTGTATATTCCAATGATGGGCTTCCTCAAATGCCCTAGGTCTTCATGAGCAAGCAAGTTGGATGCACACTCACTTAGTTTCTTTGATGAGCTTTCATATATTTATAGCTATAGTGCATCCGTTGCATGGCAATCCCTACTCCTTGCATTGCCATCAATCGGTGGGCATCTCCATAGCCCATTGATTAGCCGCGTCAATGTGAGACTTTCTCCCTTTTTGTCTTCTCACACAACCTCAATCATTATATTCTATTCCACCCATAGTGCTATGTCCATGGCTCACGGTCATATATTGCGTAAAAGTTGAAAGAGTTTGAAAAGGCTAAGTAATTGCTTGGCTTGTCATCGGGGTTGTGCATGAAGAGAGCATTTTGTGTGACGAAAATGAAGCATGGCCAAACTATATGATTTTGTAGGGATAAGCTTTCTTTGGCTATGTTATTTTGATAAGACATAATTGCTTGGTTAGCATACTTGGAGTATTATTATTTTCATGTCAACATTAAACTTTTATCTTGAATCTTTCAGATCTGAACATTCATGCCACAATAGAGAAAATTACATTGAAGAATATGCTAGAAAGCATTCCACATCAAAAATTATGTTTTTATCATTTACCTACTCGAGGACGAGCAGGAATTAAGCTTGGGGATGCTTGATACGTCTCCAACGTATCTATAATTTTTTATTGTTCCATGCTATTATATATATATTCTGTTTTGGATGTTTAATGGGCTTTATTTTACACTTTTATATTATTTTTGGGACTAACCTATTAACCCAAGGCCCAGTGCAAATTGCTATTTTTTTGCCTATTTTAGTGTTCCGCAGAAAAGGAATATCAAACGGAGTCCAAATGGAACGAAACCTTCGGGAACGTGATTTTTGGAACAAACGTGATCCAGAGGACTTGGAGTGGACATCAAGAAACAAACGAGGAGTCCATGAGGCAGGGGGCGCGCCCTCCCCCCTCGTGGCTCAACCGACCTACTTCTTCCTCCTATATATACTCATATACCCTGAAAACAACCAGGAGCACCACGAAACCCTATTTCCACCATCGCAACCTTCTGTACCCAGGAGATCTGATACATCTCCGTCGTATCTATAATTTTTGATTGTTCCATGCCAATATTCTACAACTTTCATATACTTTTGGCAACTTTTTATACTATTTTTGGGGACTAACATATTGATCCAGTGCCCAGTGCCAGTTCCTGTTTGTTGCATGTTTTTTGTTTCGCAGAAAATCCATATCAAGCAGAGTCCAAATGGGATAAAAATGGACGGAGAATATTTTTGGAATATATGTGAAATATGGGAAGAAAATCAACACGAGACGGTGCCCGAGGGTGCCACGAGGTAGGCTGGGCGCCCCTGACCCTCGTGGGCCCCCGTAAGGCGGTTAATGCTCTTCTTCGGCCACAAGAAAGCTAATTTTCGGAAAAAAAATTGGAGCGAAGGTTTCAATCCAATCGGAGTTACGGATCTCCGAATATATAAGAAACGGTGAAAGGGCAGAATCTGAGAACACAGAAACAGAGAAAGACAGAGAGACTGATCCAATCTCAGAGGGGCTCTCGCCCCTTCCATGACATGGAGGCCAAGGACCAGAGGGTAAACCCTTCTCCCATCTAGGGAGGAGGTTAAGGAAGAAGAAGAAGGGCCCCCCTCTCCCCTTCTCTTTCGGTGGTGCCGGAACGCTGCCGTGGCCATCATCATCATCACCGCGATCTACACCAACACCTCCGCCATCTTCACCAACATCTCCATCACCTTCCCCCCTCTATCTACAGCGGTCCACTCTCCCACAACCCATTGTACCCTCTGCTTGAACATGGTGCTTTATGCTTCATATTATTATCCAATGATGTGTTGCCATCCTATGATGTCTGAGTAGATTTTCGTTGTCCTATCGGTGGTTGATGAATTGCTATGATTGATTTAATTTGCTTGTGGTTATGTTGTTGTCCTTTGGTGCCCATCATATGAGTGCGTGCGTGGATCACACCATAGGGTTAGTTGTATGTTGATAGGACTATGTATTTGAGGGCAAGAGTGATAGAAGCTTCAACCTAGCATAGAAATTGATGCATACGAGATTGAAGGGGGGCCAATATATATTAATGCTATGGTTGGGTTTTACCTTAATGAACGTTAGTAGTTGCAGATGCTTTCTAATAGTTCCAATCATAAGTGAATAGAATTCCAAGTCAGGGATGACATGCTAGCACTGGCCTCTCCCACATAAAACTTGCTATCGGTCTAGTATAGTAGTCAAATGCTTAGGGACAATTTCGCAACTCCTACCACCACTTTTCTGCACTCTCTATATTTACTTTATTGTGTCTTTATCTAAACATCCCCTACTTTTTATTTACGCGCTCTTTATTATCTTGCAAACCTATCCAAAAACACCTACAAAGTACTTCTAGTTTCATACTTGTTCTAGGTAAAGCGAACGTCAAGCGTGCGTAGAGTTGTATCGGTGGTCGATAGAACTTGAGGGAATATTTGTTCTACCTTTAGCTCCTCGTTGGGTTCGACACTCTTACTTATTGAAAGAGGCTACAATTGATCGCCTATACTTGTCGGTTATCAAGACCTTTTTCTGGCGCCGTTGCCGAGGAGCAATAGCGTGGGGTGAATATTCTCGTGTGTGCTTGTTTGCTTTATCACTAAGTAATTTTTATTTGCTGTCCTAAGTTGTTCTCTATCTTTAGTTATGGATATGGAACACGAAATACCAAAAAAAATAGGTTTACTTGCTACTCATGGAGATGGGGAACCTCCTAAAACCCTCGATGCTCATTATGTGAAAGATATCATGTACTACTTTGATAGTCCTGAGAAAACCCCATTCAATTATATAATGGGAGACACGTTGGATCAACGTGAATACTTTAGGAATTATCGCTTGACACAAAAAGGGAAACTATTATGGGATCAAATTCATATGTTGCATTGGTATGCTCGGTAACTTTGCTTGAGATATGACTATACTTGTTGCTCTAGGATGAAGGCTCCACACCTTCCCTTTTCATGCAAATTTATTGATGATAAAACCTTGGCTTCTTATGCTAATGGTATATATGATTACTATGATGTGGAACAAATAGAAGAATTTGTTGCTTTTATGGGTGCTTATGAAATTGAATCTTTGTTTAAAGAGTGTGAAACTTTTGATGATTCAATTTATAGACCTGAAAATTTAGCTATCCTTAAATATTTATATGATAATTATGAATTCAATTCCGATATTGATGATTTCATTGAGAGAGTCTCCGCTGTCCAAGAAGAGACTAAAATTTTGCAAGAGTCTATGGAAGAAGAAATTGATGAAACTGTGAGCTCATTGGATGAAAAAGATGATGAGGAGAGCGAAGAACAAAAGGAGGAAGAGCGGATTAGATACCCGTGCCCACCTTCTAATGAGAGTAACTCTTGAACTCATACATTGTTTAATTTCCCTTCGTGCTTACAGAAGGATGATTGCTATGATGATTGTTATGATCCCGTTGATTCTCTTGAAATATCCCTTTTTGATGATGCTTGCTATGCTTGTGGCCTAGATGCCAATATGAATTATGCTTATGGAGATGAACTTGCTATAGTTCCTTATGATAAAAATGAAATTGTTGCTATTGCACCCACGCATGATAGTCCTATTATCTTTTTGAATTCTCCCAACTACTCTATATCGGAGAAGTTTGCTCTTGTTAAGGATTACATTGATGGGTTGCGTTTTACTACTACACATGATGATTTTGATAGATATAATACGCATGTGCTTGCTGCTCCTACTTGCAATTATTACGAGAGAGGAACTACATCTCCGCCTCTCCATGTTTCCAATATGATCAAATTGCAAGAATCTGTTTATACTATCCATTGGCCTTTACTATGTGTGCATGAATTGTTCTTTTATGACATGCCGATGCATATAAAGATAGTTAGACTTCGTGATTACATGATATATGTTACTTTGTGCTCACTACTAAATTACAAATCATTGTTAATTAAAATTGGCTTTGATATACCTTGGGATCCGGGTGGATCCATTACTTGAGCACTATATGCCTAGCTTAATGGCTTTAAAGAAAGTGCTGCCAGGGAGACAACCCAGATGTTTTATAGAGTCATTTATTTCTGTTGTGTGCTTTTATAAAGATTAAAAATAAAAATAATGTGCCAAGGTTTTCCTTTAGGATGTTTTAGATTACTTGTTGGTTTGTATGGTGCAGGACAAAAACTTTGGCTGTAGTGTGCGATTTTACATTTTTTACTGGAACGTCAAATGGTTCTGATTATTTTTGCACTGTCTTTCTATATAAATTTTTTGTTTTTCCTAATTTTTGCAGAATTGTTCAAGTATCAGAAGTATGGTGAATGTTCAGATTATTACAGACTGTTCTGTTTTAGACAGATTATGTTTTTGATGCATAGTTTGCTTGTTTTAATGAAACTATCGAATTATATTAGTGGATTAAGCCATGGAAAAGTTATACTACAGTAGCTATAATGCAAAAACAAAATATGAATTGGTTTGCAACAGCACTTAGAGTATTGATTTGCTTCATTATACTAACAGATCTTACCGAGTTTTCTGTTGAAGTTGTGTGTGGATGAAGTGTTCGATGATCGAGAAGGTCTTGATATGAGAAGAAGGAAGATAGGCAAGAGCTCAAGCTTGGGGATTCTCTAGGCACCCCAAGTAAATATTCAAGGAGACTCAAGCATCTAAGCTTGGGTATGCCCCGGAAGGCATCCTGAGGGAGTCCTGGATTAGGGGGTGTTCGGGTAGCCGGACTATACCTTCAGCCGGACTCCTGGACTATGAAGATACAAGATTGAAGACTTCGTCCCGTGTCCGGATGGGACTTTCCTTGGTGTGGAAGGCAAGCTTGGCGATGCGGATATTCAAGATCTCCTACCATTGTAACCGACTCTGTGTAACCCTAACCCTATCCAGTGTCTATATAAACCAGAGGGTTGTAGTCCGTAGGCAATAAACTCCATACACAACAATCATACCATAGGCTAGCTTCTAGGGTTTAGCCTCCTTGATCTCGTGGTAGATCTACTCTTGTACTGCCCATATCATCAATATTAATCAAGCAGGAGTAGGGCATTACCTCCATTGCGAGGGCCCGAACCTGGGTAAAACAAAGCGTTCCCTGCCTCCTGTTACCATCCGGCCTAGACGCACAGTTCAGGACCCCCTACCCGAGATCCGCCGGTTTTGACACCGACATTGGTGCTTTCATTGAGAGTTCCTCTATGTCGTCGCCTTTAGGCCCGATGGCTCCTTTAATCATCAACCACAATACGGTCCAGGGTGAGACTTTTCTCCCCGGACAGATCTTCGTCTTCGGCGGCTTCGCTCTGCGGGCCAATTCGCTCGGGCAGCTGGAGCAGATCGAAAGCTACGCCCCTGGCCATCAAGTCAGGTTTGGAAGCTTAAACTACACGGCTGACATCCGCGGAGACTTGATCTTCGACGAATTCGAGCCACAGCCAAGCGCGCCGCACTATCTCGATGGGCATGATATAGCTCTGCCACCGAACAACGCCTGGGAGGCCGCATACGCATCGGTTTCGACCATTGATTCGGAGCCTACTGCACCGATCGAGGATCAGCGGTTGGACGCTGCCTCAGGGGCTGCGATCTTAGAGGCGATCGAGCCGAACGCTAGCCCCGCACTCTGCATGACCCGTGACTCCAAGGATCCGGACTCCTCCCTGGACTCTGAACCCCCAGCGCCCCTGCCAATCGAATCCGATTGGGCGCCGATAATGGAGTTCACCACTGCAGACATCTTGCAGCACTCGCCTTGTGGCGATATCCTGAACTCTCTCAAGTCTCTCTCCTTATCAGAAGAGCCCTGGCCGAACTATGGTCAGCGAGGATGGGATACGGACGATGAAGAAATCCAAAGCCCACCCACCACCCACTTGGTAGCCACTGTCGACAATTTAAACGACGTCCTCAACTTCGACTCCGGAGACATCGACAGCATGGATGACGATACAGGAGATACCGACGAACCAACGCCCATAGGGCATTGGACAGCCACCTCATCTCACGATGTGTACATGGTGGATACCCCTAAAGGAAGCGACAACGAGGAAAAAGGGGATGGGACGGGAGACCGACCCCCCGAAAAGCAATCAAAGCGTCGGCATAAACGCCGACCTAAGCCCCGCCTCAACAAAAACCCAGCCATAGAGCAGGACGAGCTGGTAGACGACGAGCAGGCCTTAGAGCAAAAGTCTGAACAGGGCAACACGGATAGAGAGACCAAACATCCCTCCTCCGGTGAAAATGGCATTCCGGACGACCTCACGCCGAATAAACCTATGGAGCAGAAGAATCTCCACGAGAGGCTCGTTGCAACCGCACGAAGCCTAAAGAAGCAAAAGCGGAAGCTAAAAACAGCGGAAGACGCACTCCGGATCAGATGGAGTAAAGTAATCAATACCACAGATAAGTACGGCGACAGTCGCCGCACTAAAAGCTATCCGAAAAGAAAGCTACTGCCTGAATTCGACGAAGAGGCCCTAGAGCCCTCGCATTCAAAAAATGAAAAAGCCACACGGTCGGATAGACGACCCCATAAAGCGGCAAGCGGCGCCGCACCTAAATCGGCATGCGACCCACTTAAGGATTCGCATCACGGCCCAGTCAGGTCCATTTATGGGCCAAGAAAGCAAGCTCTCGTAAGCAAAGCTATGAAGCCATCATCAGAATCCGGCACACCCAAATACAGGGGCGCCGCACACCCCCTATGTTTCACCAATGAGGTCCTGGACT